>NW_025963935.1:8011723-8236723 GCF_023055435.1 Haliotis rufescens
TGTGTCTTGTCGTCAGGATCGCTGGTGTACTCATCGTGTACATTCACAGTTTGTGTATTTTCTTTTTACCTTTGTACATACTTGCATGTTTTTTCGGGGTTTGTGAAAGACGTCAAACCACTTTTTCCTGTGTATGTCGTGGTCGTACAGACGTTGATCAGCTGTGCTGGTTGTGGTAGAGTTGGATGCAGCGTTGTGTTATCTTCACTCACTCACTCACTCACTCATCTCGTCAGCTCATCAAATACATGTTTAGGTTGGTTCGAGAACAGATTCGCACGGACAGCAAATGTGTGCTGTGTTTGAGGCTGTGGGTGGGCGTGATGTATGGCATGACAAAGGTGAGAAGGAGTGGGCGTGGCACGTGTCCTGACATGTCGGTCGGAGTCGGCCGTGACTGTCTGCAATCTGACTGACAGACATTAACCGCCTGTTTGCCTCGCTGTTACGTGTGATTGAGTTGCCAGTGAGGCTGCAAGTGTACTCCCGTCTACCAGGGTGGGAAAGAGTGGGCGTGGCACCTTCTTGTCTCACTGTCATGACATGGTAATATTTCTCCTGGGTGAGGTTTTGTTTTAAAGTAGATACTGCTAAATGGTTGCGGTCACGGGAGACAACCTTGTCACAGGCAATTATTTTTGGTTTTCACCGTAAGAAATTCTCCCTGATTGGATGTCCAGCCAGTGATTTAACTCCGCCTTGCTGTATGAGGTGTTGCTATGGCTACCTGTGTAGACAAATGTTGTGTATAAAATGTGTTGCTATGGCAACCTGTGGAGGCAAATATCTTGTATGGATGCACATATTTGATAAGTAAAAAACGACATACGATTGTCTTTTAATATCAAATATATCAACACAAGTTGATAACAGTTTACAACTTGAAGTTTGCAGAGGAGTGTTGATATGTTTGATATCAAAAGATATTCGGGTGAGTTTCTATTTATCATACAAAGTCATTCATCCAGATTTTTCAGTTTTAAAAGCGTAATAACCATTGTCTTGAGTGTAAAAAGTATAGCTAACCTGATTCAATGGCAGAGAAATTAGTGACATCATTTGATTGTGACATCATAGTAACTGATTACATCCGAATGTTATGCAATTTTATTTTGATATCTCCAGATAGACATGGTTTGATCTCACTCAACTCCTGATGATAAAGTAAATTTCAAAACAACCTTATTCAAGAGAAAAACATTGTTGTAATTATTATGAGTGGTCTGAGGAGGGTAAGTCAGTATGTGTTTTGTTAACCCTGCCTGTGTTCACCTGCATGTGTGTTTCTCTATGTATTCTCTGTGTGTGTGTCTCTAATACAAGTGTACACTTTGTGCCAGCAGAAGGGTTAAACCAATTCACCTCCGCCTTGAATCTTTCTTCCAAATTTGAGTGAACATTTATACTTTCATAAGGCATTTTTTTTCTTTTGGCAAATGAGCACAGTTGTCAACTGGTTGCTATGGTAACTACTGTAGCTCACCTTGTCCGGAACCCTTCTGCTTGAAACAGGTTGTTTAATCATGTTGTAGAACATATCATGACTGTATTTTCTGTCTCTAACATCTCGATTAACTTGGTTCGAGCCCCAGGAGCAGACATCCGTGTTGAGCAGAATTTTTAGATGATTTTGAAATTCCAGAATGTTTTGGCACAGGATGACTGTGCCATTAACAGACCAAAGTTCTACCTTGTAGAACCATATCATTCTGAGACCAAAGTTGTATCTTGTAGAATCATTTCATTCTGAGACCAACATTTTGTCGTCTTGAACCATAGCGCTTGGAGATCAAAATGATATCTTGTAAAAGCATGGCGTTTCTGGAAGCATGGCGCTTAGAGATCAAAATGGTATCTTGTAAAAGCATGGCGTTTCTAGAAGCATGGTGTTTAGAGACCAAAATTATATGATGTGGAGCCATGTGTGCAACCAAAATTATCTTTTGAAGATCCATATCGTTTTGAGACCAAAATTATATTCTGTAGAACCATTGCGTTTAGAGACAGAAATTATAGACGTGCAAAGTAGCACATTGCGTTAGCAGGATTCTTCAGGCCGCATCAAGTAGAGCAAAAAAGCCCGAATGTTCCGACCTCGAGTAAGTTGCCGCTTGACCTCTGTACCAGATATGCATTCTACATTTAACGTTGCTAACTTGTAAATGCATCATCTGGTATCTGAGACGAGTGGGCGCTGACATCACCGTAAACCGCTCACCTCATCTTAATTCAGCAAATAACATCGAAGGACTAATTGGTTACCGCCAACAAATCACCATGGTTACCACTAAATGTTTGGAAATCAAGATGGCTGCCATTTTGGTTTGGGACTGAAGATGACTTCCTGTAGCTCACCTGCATGTTGACTGGCAACGCTAACCTTTGACCTGTGTCTACACGTGCATGTTGTTGTTACCATGGTTACTGAGTCAATAAATGATGTCTGAAGCATGTTGTCTCCTCATTCTTTGTGTACCTCTCACTGTAACCATAGAAACAACCTGTATCTCTCACTGTCCCCCTTTCTTATGGGGTTGCATGTTCTGTATCGTGTAACCATAGCGACCACATATAACCATTAACACAGTGTATCCATGTAAGCCTGATTGTAATCTGTGACTTGACCTTGCTTCATACAGTAACTTGGGTGTTGCCATAGCAACCATTAAAAAAGTTTTCGTATGAACCTGATTGTAATCATTGACTTGACCTCGCTTCATACAGCAACTTTGATGTTGCCATAGCAACCGTTAAAAAAGCATACTTATTTAGGTTAGATTATAACTAGCCACGTGACCTTGCTTCATACAGCAACTTGGGTGTTGCCATTGCAACCATTAAAAAAGCATATTTATTTAGGCTAGATTATAACTAGCCACGTGACCTTGCTTCATACAGCAACTTGGGTGTTGCCATTGCAACCATTAAAAAAGCATATTTATTTAGGCTAGATTATAACTAGCCACGTGACCTTGCTTCATACAGCAACTTGGGTGTTGCCATTGCAACCATTAAAAAAGCATATTTATTTAGACTAGATTATAACTAGCCACGTGACCTTGCTTCATACAGCAACTTGGGTGTTGCCATTGCAACCATTAAAAAAGCATATTTATTTAGGCTAGATTATAACTAGCTCCATGACCTTGCTTCATACAGCAACTTGGGTCCAAGCAGCATAAATATGACGTGGCGGTGTAAATTGCGGCAATCAAGCTTATGTCATAATAACTGTGGCATTACCGTGGCAATACATCTGGTCATGTGACCATAACGAGATCTCACTTCCATTTTTTTTCAGGGGATGAAATAGTGATGCTCAGGGAAGTCAGGTTACCATAGCAACATAATGATATATCATGGTACATATTCACCTGGCATTTCACAATATCACTGAACATTATAGTATTTTAGAGAGTTGTCAGCTACACTATTCATGATATATCACCTGATTGTTTTACATAGCATTTTACAGTGCAACCCGTGAAGGTCCGGGGCTGAATCGGTCTTCAGCAACCCATGCTTGTTGTACGAGGCGATTAACGGGGTCAGGAGCACCAATTGCATTGATCTATGCTGATGATGTCAATCACTGGATTGTCCGGTCCAGACTCGATTATTTACAGACCGGGGGCGGTCGGGTAGCCTAGTGGTTAAAGCGTTCGCTCGTCACGCCGAACACCCGGGTTCGAATCCCGACATTGGTACAATGTGTGAAGCCCATTTCTGGTGTCCCCCCGCCGTGATATTACTGGAATATTGCTAAAAGCGGCGTAAAACCAAACTCACTTACTCACTCACTATTTACAGACCGCTGTCATAGAGACGAAATATTGCTGAGTGTGGCATAAACCAACAAACAAACAAACAAACATAGCAATGCATGGTTTATGTCACCTTACCGGTACTATTTACTGTAAATCTTGAAATTATGCGAGCATGAATTAAATGCGAAATTTGTGAGTGGGATTTGTTCGCATTGACGAAATTTCGCATTTATGTCTCCAAAATGACTATCAACAATAAGGCGGCCTCACAGCACTCTTTAGATATCAGAAATACTAATCTGAATACAAACACAAACACGGTTTATTGATCAGCAGTTGTAACGAGTATATAACGATGTCATTCAAAGAATAGGAATTACACAATGGGCATCCGATGAGTTATCACTGCTGAGGTCAAGAGTTCTGGAGTCCAACTAGGCATTATTGACCACTCCAGCAGTCCAGACAGACGCCAGCGACGTCACATTTCGTCAAAGGCTGACACGACCCAACACGCACCAATAGGCTTCACCACACTCTTCAGATCTACAGCCTTTGTTTTGTCATCTGCCTTCAAGCTTGTTGACACCTTCTCCGCATAACAGTCAGTGAACTGTTGTTCGTTCAATTTTTTTATTGCCTTTGAACTTTCTTAATGCCAGTCAACAGAATAAACATATAAACTGTGTGTTGTTTTTAGGAAAACACTGTTTATTGTTTTTACGGAAATGCTCTACTCAGCGCTAGTAAGCGATGCAGTTTGTGTTTGATTGTATTAAGGTAAGGATATGCATCATTCCACTGGGGATGGGTGAGGGAGTCGCATTGATATTGAGTCACATTTTTGTCTAGGGGTCAGCTGTCGTATAAATTTGGAGACGCATTAATTTCAAGATTTACAGTATATGTCACCCTACTGATACAAGATATATATCACCTCACTGATGTAAATATATATCACCTTACTGATACAAGATATATATCACCTCACTGATACAAGATATATATCACCTTACCATGCTTACTGGAAGAAGATATATATCACCTTACTGATACAAGGTATATATCACCTCACTGATACAAGATATATATCACCTCACTGATGTAAATATATATCACCTTACTGATACAAGATATATATCACCTCACTGATACAAGATATATATCACCTTACCATGCTTACTGATACAAGATATATGTCACCTTACTGATACAAGATATATATCACCTCACTGATGCAAATATATATCACCTTACTGGAAGAAGATATATATCACCTCTCCTATACAAATATGTATCACCTTACTGATACAAGATATATATCACCTCACTGATACAAATATGTATCACCTTACTGGAAGAAGATATATAACCTTACTGATACAAAAATATATCACCTTACCAATAATTGATATATTTGACCTTACTGATACAAGATATATATTACTTTACCAACAGATGGTTTCCATAGCCATGCCATGTTTTCCACATCACATGACCAGCTGCGTGATGTTCTGCTCAGAACTATGTACAGTAGACAGAGCTGCGTGATGTTCTGCTCAGAACTATGTACAGTAGACAGAGCTGCGTGATGTTCTGCTCAGAACTATGTACAGTAGACAGAGTTGTGTGATGTTCTGCTCAGAACTATGTACAGTAGACAGAGTTGTGTGATGTTCTGCTCAGAACTATGTACAGTAGACAGCTGCGTGATGTTCTGCTCAGAACTATGTACAGTAGACAGAGTTGTGTGATGTTCTGCTCAGAACTATGTACAGTAGACAGCTGCGTGATGTTCTGCTCAGAACTATGTACAGTAGACAGAGTTGCGTGATGTTCTGCTCAGAACTATGTACAGTAGACAGCTGCGTGATGTTCTGCTCAGAACTATGTACAGTAGACAGAGCTGCGTGATGTTCTGCTCAGAACTATGTACAGTAGACAGAGCCGTGTGATGTTCTGCTCAGAACTATGTACAGTAGACAGAGTTGTGTGATGTTCTGCTCAGAAGGGATGTTGAATGTAAAGGCCGTCTGTGTGTACTCTACACCTGTGTATGTATGTTCTGGGAAGGGGCGCTAACATCCACCCTCCGCTTCGTAACCATCGTCATCACCAGCGTTGTCATCATCATCATCCTCAGAGTGTGTCTGAGTGTCTGCCCTTGTATGTCTATGTGTCTGAGTGTCTGCCCTTGAGGCTGTGTGTGTGCATGTCTGTCATTCATCCCTGTACCCTCACCCTAGTCCACACATAACCCCACCCTCCTCTCTTCACCCTCTCCACATATCATCCCAAACCCTCCCACTCCACCCCCATCACCCCCACACCCACTGCCACACCTACCACCACACCCACGCCACACCCAACATCACACCAACGGCCACATCCACCAACACACCTACCACCACACCCACACCACACACAGCACCACACCCACTGCCACACCTACCACCACACACACAACACCACACACAACACCACACACAACACCACACCCACGGCCACACCCACCACCACATCCACCGCCACACCCACTGCCACACCCACCGCCACACCCACCGCCACACCCACCGTTACATCCACCGCCTCACCCACACACCACCGCCACACCCAAACCATACCCACCACCACATCAAACGCCACATCCACCACCACACTGTGGCACGCCCACCGCCACACCCATTGCCACACCCACCACCCCAGCTGCACAGCACTTCAGTCAGTCAGACAGTCAGCAGCAGCCTCACACAAACGCCGCTGACAGGCATGTGCTATATCATTCAACACCAGGTGCTACAGACTGTATGCTAGACAGTAATCTACAGACTGTATGCTAGACAGTATTCTACAGACTGTATGCTAGACAGTATTCTACAGACTGTATGCTAGACAGTATCCTACAGTTGGTATGCTATACAGTATCCTACAGACTGTATGCTAGACAGTATCCTACAGACTGTATGCTAGACAGTATCCTACAGACTGTATGCTATACAATATCCTACAGACTGTATGAGGGACAGTATTCTACAGACTGTATGCTAGACAGTATCTTACAGTTGGTATGCTAAACAGTATCCTACAGTTGGTATGCTAAACAGTTTCCTACAGACTGTATGCTAGACAGTATCCTACAGACTGTATGCTAGACAGTATCCTACAGACTGTATGCTAGACAATATCCTACAGACTGTATGAGGGACAGTATCCTACAGACTGTATGCTAGACAGTATCCTACAGTTGGTATACTAGACAGTATCCTACAGACTGTATGCTAGACAGTATCCTACAGACTGTATGAGGGACAGTATCCTACATACTGTATGCTAGACAGTATCCTACAGACTGTATGAGGGACAGTATCCTAAAGACTGTATGTATGCTAGACAGTATCCTACAGACTGTATGCTAGACAGTATCCTACAGACTGTATGCTAAACAGTATCCTACAGACTGTATGCTAGACAGTATCCTACAGACTGTATGCTAGACTGTATCCTACAGTTGGTATGCTAAACAGTTTCCTACAGACTGTATGCTAGACAGTATCCTACAGACTGTATGCTAGACAGTATCCTACAGACTGTATGCTAGACAGTATTCTACAGACTGTATGCTAGACAGTATTCTACAGACTGTATGCTAGACAGTATCCTACAGTTGGTATGCTATACAGTATCCTACAGACTGTATGCTAGACAGTATCCTACAGACTGTATGCTAGACAGTATCCTACAGACTGTATGCTAGACAATATCCTACAGACTGTATGAGGGACAGTATTCTACAGACTGTATGAGGGACAGTATCCTACAGTTGGTATGCTAAACAGTATCCTACAGTTGGTATGCTAAACAGTTTCCTACAGACTGTACGCTAGACAGTATCCTACAGACTGTATGCTAGACAGTATCCTACAGACTGTATGCTAGACAATATCCTTCAGACTGTATGAGGGACAGTATCCTACAGACTGTATGCTAGACAGTATCCTACAGTTGGTATACTAGCCAGTATCCTACAGACTGTATGCTAGACAGTATCCTACAGACTGTATGAGGGACAGTATCCTACATACTGTATGCTAGACAATATCCTACAGACTGTATGCTAGACAGTATCCTAAAGACTGTATGTATGCTAGACAGTATCCTACAGACTGTATGCTAGACAGTATCCTACAGACTGTATGCTAAACAGTATCCTACAGACTGTATGCTAGACAGTATCGTACAGACTGTATGCTAGACTGTATCCTACAGTTGGTATGCTAAACAGTTTCCTACAGACTGTACGCTAGACAGTATCCTACCGACTGTATGCTAGACAGTATCCTACAGTTGGTATGCTAAACAGTATCCTACAGACTCTAAGCTGGACAGTATCCTACAGACTGTATGCTAGACAGTATCCTACAGGCTGTATGAGGGACAGTATTCTACAGACTGTATGCTAGACAGTATCCTACAGACTATGCTGGACAGTATCCTACAGACTGTATGCTGGACAGTATGCTACAGACTACGCTAGACAGTATCCTACAGACTGTATGATAGACAGTATCCTACAGACTGTATTCTAGACAGTATCTTACAGACTGTATGCTAGACAGTATTCTACAGACTGTATGCGAGACAGTATCCTACAGTTGGTATGCTATACAGTATCCTACAGACTGTATGCTAGACAGTATCCTACAGACTGTATGCTCGACAGTATCCTACAGACTATGCTATACAGTATCCTACAGACTGTATGCTAGACAGTATCCTACAGACTGTATGCTCGACAGTATCCTACAGACTATGCTAGACAGTATACTACAGACTGTATGCTAGACAGTATCCTACAGACTGTATGCTAAACAGTATCCTACAGTTGGTATGGTAGACAGTATACCTTACAGTTTGTATGCTATACAGTATCCTACAGACTGTATGCTAGACAGTATCCTAAAGACTGTATGCTAGACAGTATCCTACAGACTGTATACTAGACAGTATCCTACAGACTGTATACTATATACAGTGTCCTACAGTTGGTATGCTAGACAGTATCCTACAGACTATACTACATACAGTATCCTACAGTTAGTACGCTACAGTCTGCGGCACCAGGCGATGTCTGTCCAGTGAACATACAGCTATAAATTTCATGGTCAAGCAATTCTGTTTGTTCAGTAAAAGAACTCAACATTTCTGGCTTGACGTTCCAAATTGTGGTAAATGCCTGTCAGTGCTCACCGTGATCAGAGTCATGTTTGTAACCATCGCATCATCACATTGGATGTTGGTGCGATTTCCTGGCAGTGTGGTTAGCTGGTTGTCATGGCAACGTACAACCACTATCGACACTACCGCGTGAACGCACACAGATTTCGGCCCCATTTTTCATCTCATTTTCTGTTTTCATAAATTCACAATTATTTTCTAATTTCACCATCGGTGTTTGGTTGCATTCAGCTGTGGCTTGGGTGTTGAGTGGAGACAGCATAACACTTTCACTAACCAGGGTACTTTGGTGTATGTGGGTGTGAGGTGTGATATATCAGGGTGGGTGTGAGGTGTGATGTATCAGGGTGGGTGTGAAGTTGGGTATATCAGGGTGGGTGTGAGGTGTGATATATCAGAGTGGGTGTGAGGTCTGATATATCTGGGTGGGTGGGAGGCATGATATATCAGGGTGGGTATGAGGCGTGATATATATCAGAGTGGGTATGAGGCGTGATATATCAGGGTGGGTATGAGGCGTGATATATCAGGTAGAGTATGAGGAATGATATATCAGGGTGAGTATGAGGCATGATATATCAGGGTGGGTGTGACGTGTGATATATCAGGGTGGGTATGAGGCTTGATATATCAGGGTGGGTGTGAGGTGTGATATATCAGGGTGGGTGTGAGGTATGATATATCAGGGTGGGTATAGAGTGTGATATATCAGGGTGGGTGTGAGGTGTGGTATATCAGGGTGGGTGTGAGGTGTGATATATCAGGGTGGGTATGAGTCATGATGTATCAGGGTGGGTATGAGGAGTGATATATATCAGAGTGGGTATGAGGCGTGATATATCAGGGTGGGTATGAGGCGTGATATATCAGGTAGAGTATGAGGAATGATATATCAGGGTGAGTATGGGGCATGATATATCAGGGTGGGCATGAGGCGTGATATATCAGGGTGGGTATGAGGCTTGATATATCAGGGTGGGTGTGAGGTGTGATATATCAGGGTGGGTGTGAGGTGTGATACATCAGAGTGGGTGTGAGGTGTGATATATCTGGGTGGGTGGGAGGTGTGATATATCAGGTTGGGTATGATGTGTGATATATCAGGGTGGGTATGAGTCATGATGTATCAGGGTGGGTATGAGGCGTGATATATATCAGAGTGGGTATGAGGCGTGATATATCAGGGTGGGTATGAGGCGTGATATATCAGGTAGAGTATGAGGAATGATATATCAGGGTGAGTATGGGGCATGATATATCAGGGTGGGTGTGACGTGTGATGTATCAGGGTGGGTATGAGGCTTGATATATCAGGGTGGGTGTGAGGTGTGATATATCAGGGTGGGTGTGAGGTGCGATATATCAGGGTGGGTGTGAGGTGTGCTGTATCAGGATGGGTGTGAGGTGTGGTATAACAGGGTGGGCATGAGGCGTGATATATCAGGATGGGTATGAGGCGTGATATATCAGGGTGGGTATGTGGCGTGATATATCAGGGTGGGCATGAGGCATGATATATCAGGGTGGGCATGAGGCGTGATATATCAGGGTGGGCATGAGGTGTGATATATCAGGGTGGGCATGAGGCGTGATATATCAGGGTTGTATCACCGATGTGTAGGTGACTAGCCTACCATGTTGATTGCTGTACAGGAAGTTGTGAAGTGCTAAGTCAGCAGAATATGCCGGTTCCCCTGTGATGATCTAGTCTCACCACAGCCTTGTAAACACTGTCCGAGTAGGGATGCTGGGAGTCTCGTGGACATGATGCTCATTGCATGTGATGCTTCTTTGCACTTTAAATCTCTAACTTGAATTTCAGAACATACTTTCGGTCATTGCAACACCTAATCGTACACACAGTGATAGGTACAGCCTCCAAGGTGGTTACAACATAGTTGCCATGGTTACATTCTAGGTCTGCGTGTCACATCAGAGTGAGTGAGTGAGTGAGTTGGGTTTAACGCTGCTTTTAACAGTATTCCAGTTAAATCACGGCGTGTCAGCTGAATGTTGGAGGAAAGCCCGTAGTGATGCAGGTCTCAGACGTTTACCACTTCGGTGAAACCCACGAGCACGGGTATGGTGCTGACAAACCTAGAAACATAATCGGGGCGAACCGGGATTCGAACCCACAATCATAGGTTTCTGGCGTGTCCAAGGGACGCAACTCTGCACAACGACTTGGCCACCCGTGCCCCCGGTAACACCTCGCAGGAGGACTTACAATCATTATAACTTCCGTTCAGATTGTAACATGTAATGAAATGTAAAATCAAATGACAAATGTTTTCTTTATATTCCCGAGGATCGAACTCGCAACCTTCATATCTGTAGCCAAGTGAGTGTACCACAAGGCTTCAGAGGTGTTGATAAGCTGCACTGGTTTATAGAATGTCCTTTTCAAGATCCGTACGCCAGCAACAGGCTGTACAATGAATGAGCGTCAGTCAAAGCAAAACGTGTAATAGTCTCAGCCTACAAGACGCACGTGCTGATTTCGTGCCATTGCGAGATGCACTTGCAGATTTCGCACCGTTGCGAAACCCACGTGCTGAGGTCACCGGTTTCATTGAACCGAGTTAACGACTGCAGGCGATATTTCATCTCTGATGCAGGTTATACATTTGAGAGTTTTTATTACAGTTATTTAATTGAAAACATTGTCTATGCGATGAGTCGGTTTTTTAAGTTGGACAAACCATGTCTCCTCGAGATTACTAGAGATTGTAAACCCTCACATTGGGGAACGTGCCTCATGTGAGGGTTTACAATCTCTAGTAATCCCTCGGAGACATGGTTTCTCCTACACATAGTTGCCATGGTTACATCCTCGGTCTGTGTGTCACATCCGAAGCCCTGCCTTACACTAGAACTTTGTATCTGGAATAGTACTGAGTAGTGCCACCCTTGACGTTTGTAAACACACTGCGCAGTGAGCTGGGTGACAGGGGTGTTTGAAGAAACCTGATTTAGTGCTGGTGTAAAGACTTGTGAAGACAGGCTTGTGAGGTCAGACTTGTAAAGACAGGTTTTGTGCGGTCAGACGTGTGAAGTCCTGTCTGCCGTCGTCTGCTGGAGTGAGTGAGGGCTGACCCAGATCACAGTGTACCATTGATCTGTGTCCGGGTATTGACGGTTGTCTACCTCACCGCCAGGCAACACCGTAACTACCACACACGGGAGGGAAGCTTTTAGTCTACCACAGACATGGGGTTGACTGTCACATTGTACGTTACATGACTGCCTTAAAATTGTATATTACAGGGCTGACTGTAACATTGTATATTACAGGGCTGACTGTAACATTGTACATTACAGTGCTGACTGTAACATTGTATATTACAGGGCTGACTGTAACATTGTATATTACAGGGCTGACTGTAACATTGTATATTACAGGGCTGACTGTAACATTGTATATTACAGGGCTGACTGTAACATTGTATATTACAGGGCTGACTGTAACATTGTACATTACAGGGCTGACTGTAACATTGTACATTACAGGGCTGACTGTAACATTGTATATTACAGGGCTGACTGTAACATTGTATATTACAGGGCTGACTGTAACATTGTATATTCCAGGGCTGACTGTAACATTGTATATTACAGTGCTGACTGTAACATTGTATATTACAGGGCTGACTGACTGTAACATTGTATATTACTGGATTGACTGTAACGTTGTATATTACTGGATTGACTGTAACAATGTATATTACTGGATTGACTGTAACATTGTATATGACAGGGCTGACTGTAACTTTGTCTGCTCTGGCTTAAATTTTCTTGGGGTCACTTGGACCCCTTCATCATAAAATTAGGGGTCCCAAACAAAAATGGAGGGGTCCAATTTTTAGCATTATAACACAACATTAATAACAGAACACAGTGTTTGCGAAAAATCAGAAATCTTTTCGCAACTGCAAAA
Source organism: Haliotis rufescens (assembly GCF_023055435.1). Taxonomy (NCBI): domain Eukaryota; kingdom Metazoa; phylum Mollusca; class Gastropoda; order Lepetellida; family Haliotidae; genus Haliotis; species Haliotis rufescens. Next base: position 8,024,663 of record NW_025963935.1, read on the forward strand.
AATCAACAAACAGGCAAAGTGAGAGCAGAGACCATATATCGGTATATGATCTCTCGTGAGAGAAAGGTTCACATCAGGGCACATCCTGCTCTCATGACCAAGAGGTTTACATTAAGGGACAAACAATTTCTTAAAATGGAAATTTGATATTAATGAATATTCTATCACAAAATTATCCATGTTACTGTCTAACTTCGTAAATGAAAAGGCAGTACACGGGTTATCAGCCGTTGGTAAGGGGTCATTGTGACAGAGATTTGTGAATGTTTTTATCTAGATCTACCAATGATTTGAAGTTTATGGATTCAGTCAAGTTCAATGGCTGTTCTGATGCTACTGTACTGAGTAGTGAGTTCAAGTCGTAACTGTGACAATTACATCAATGAGTCATGACATAATTGGCATATCAAACGTTTTTTAGTAAGAGTGTGTTCAGGATCCAGCATTTCCTTGATAAATCTTGTCAACATGTTTCAGGTGCTATAAATGTTTAAACATGTCAGTTACACTGATAAGTGTTCCAGCAAAATGTGTTTTGCAATTCTTAACATAATTCTTTATCATATACAGTATCTCGGTATCGATAAATCTCGTAATCCACACAAACTGTCGACTGTTTACTTATACAAATCCAAGCACGATATATTTCATCGCATGATCGAATACAGGACTCGTAGCGGTATGTCATGGCTACTTGCAAGTGTACACACATTAGGGCTGACTGTAAGATTGTACATTACAGGACTGACTGTAACATTGTATATTACAGGTCTGACTATAACATTGTATATTACAGGGCTGACTATAACATTGTATATTACAGGGCTGACTGTAACATTGTATATTACAGGGCTGACTGTAACATTGTATATTCCAGGGCTGACTGACTGTAACATTGTATATTACAGGGCTGACTGTAACATTGTATATTACAGGGCTGACTATAACATTGTATATTACAGGGCTGACTGACTGTAACATTGTATATTACAGGGCTGACTATAACATTGTATATTACAGGGCCGACTATAACATTGTATATTACAGGTCTGACTGTAACATTGTATATTACAGGGCTGACTGACTGTAACATTGTATATTACAAGGCTGACTATAACATTGTATATTACAGGGCTGACTGTAACATTGTATATTACAGGGCTGACTATAACATTGTATATTACAGGGCTGACTGACTGTAACATTGTATATTACAGGGCTGACTGACTGTAACATTGTATATCACAAGGCTGACTTGTATATTCCAGGGCTGACTGTAACATTGTATATTCCAGGGCTGACTGTAACATTGTTTATTCCAGGGCTGACTGTAACATTGTATAGGACAAGGCTGACTTGTATATTCCAGGGCTGACTGTAACATTGTATATCACAAGGCTGACATGTATATTCCAGGCCTGACTGTAACATTGTATATGACAAGGCTGACTTGTATATTCCAGGGCTGACTGTAACATTGTATATTCCAGGCCTGACTGTAACATTGTATATGACAAGGCTGACTTGTATATTCCAGGGCTGACTGTAACATTGTATATGACTAGGCTAAGTTGTATATTCCAGGCCTGACTGTAACATTGTATATGACAAGGCTGACTTGTATATTCCAGGGCTGACTGTACCATTGTATATGACAAGGCTGACTTGTATATTCCAGGGCTGACTGTAACATTGTATATGACAAGGCTGACTGTAACATTGTATATGACAAGGCTGACTTGTATATTTCAGGCCTGACTGTAACATTGTATATGACAAGGCTGACTGTAACATTGTATATGACAAGGCTGACTTGTATATTCCAGGCCTGACTGTAACATTGTATATGACAAGGCTGACTGTAACATTGTATATGACAAGGCTGACTTGTATATTTCAGGCCTGACTGTAACATTGTATATGACAAGGCTGACTGTAACATTGTATATGACAAGGCTGACTTGTATATTCCAGGCCTGACTGTAACATTGTATATGACAAGGCTGACTTGTATATTCCAGGCCTGACTGTAACATTTTATATGACAAGGCTGACTTGTATATTCCAGGCCTGACTGTAACATTGTATATGACAAGGCTGACTTGTATATTCCAGGGCTGACTGTACCATTGTATATGACAAGGCTGACTTGTATATTCCAGGCCTGACTGTACCATTGTATATGACAAGGCTGATTTGTATATTCCAGGCCTGACTGTAACATTGTATATGACAAGGCTGACTTGTATATTCCAGGGCTGACTGTAACATTGTATATGACAAGGCTGACTTGTATATTCCAGGCCTGACTGTAACACTGTATATGACAAGGCTGACTTGTATATTCCAGGCCTGACTGTAACACTGTATATGACAAGGCTGACTTGTATATTCCAGGCCTGACTGTAACATTGTATATGACAAGGCTGACTTGTATATTCCAGGGCTTTCTGTAACATTGTATATGACAAGGCTGACTTGTATATTCCAGGGCTGACTGTAACATTGTTTATTCCAGGCCTGACTGTAACATTGTATATGACAAGGCTGACTTGTATATTCCAGGGCTGACTGTAACATTGTATATTCCAGGGCTGACTGTAACATTGTATATGACAAGCCTGACTGTAACATTGTATATGACAAGGCTGACTTGTATATTCCAGGGCTGACTGTAACATTGTATATGACAAGCCTGACTGTAACATTGTATATGACAAGCCTGACTGTAACATTGTATATGACAAGGCTGATTTGTTTATTCCAGGCCTGACTGTAACATTGTATATGACAAGGCTGACTTGTATATTCCAGGGCAGCCTACATCTCCTACGGAGGGCTGCTGATGAGACTGAAGGGAGACCCCAACAATCTGCACGGTTTTGAGGTTGATTCGCATGTTTACCTCATGATGAAAAAGCTGGCTTTCTAAGGTTGTCACGGAAACAGGTTATAGGTTTTTGCTCACTCAGCATCTAATGCATATCAATGTATGAGTGCCCAGATGTCAGTCTCCGGCTGCCACTCCACAGGGTCACAGTTGAACTCCCATGTCAAAGTATTCGTTCCTTGAGAAAAAAATCCCAATGCAGTAGTCAGTAGTCAGTAGTCAGTCTGGCGATGGGAGAAGGGGCTAGTATCTCAGTCACCACAGGATTAACATATATTGTCTCAGGACAGGGAAATAAAATCACTCAATACTAAGTTTCCATGACCTGATACATTTTAACAATAAACCAACACTGCATAAAAAATATACTAGGATAAAGGGTGAGTTGAAGCTCTGTGACAACAGTTCAGCTTGTAGAAAACAGCAGCAGAGAAATACCTTTAGTATGGGGAGGTTTATGTCTGTGCCCTGTGCCCTGTGCCCTGCCCCTGTGTCCTGTGTCCTGTGCCCTGCTCCTGTGCAATAGTCAGCTGTTCTCATTGTACATATCTCTCATCACAATAAACATGTCATCAGTAACTCCTGTCTGTTGTATATTTCTGCAACAGTGCAGAAAGTCTTCCACCCATCAACACTGCCAGCTGGATATAACAGTATCACCACTCAGCTGGATATATAGAGGTTATCACACGAGTGTGTTTGGGGATGGTAAATATCCTGCATTAGGAATAAACACTATGTATTTAGCTCGCCAAGGCTACAGGATATGTACCATCCCAAAACACACAAGCCTGATAACCTCTTTATCATATAATGTCATTCTTTAATTCTGTACTTCAAAATCGCTTTCCCTCTCTCACAAACATAACGGAAACATTGCGAGTTTTCCTGGAATGCGCGCATTAATATTTATTATGTCAGAGGGTAAGTGATGTGTCAGTCGGACAGTGACAGTAGCCAATATAGTTCCAACTGAAATCTGTTTCTTATGCAGTGGCGAAGCAACATAAACGTAAAACAACAGTTGTTTTTAATTGCCTTTCGCAGCAATCCATCGGTCTGTCCGCTAGAGTAACTGCCCTTTGTCAAAGGGAAGCTACTCTAACCCTAGTCTATGAGACGTCACGGCCACTGTCAGACGTTGTTGACAGTCGGTCTGTCCTGTCATGACGTTAAGAAGTGTAGTCGGATGTATACACAGCGACAAAACGAAACAAGGTAACAATTCAAATATATTTCGGCTAAATCCAACTATTTTAATTTGTGGAGAAGGTTTCAAGCCGCAGATATCTACAAGCACAGATATGGCTATTGATCCCGTTGGCTAGGCCTCGTGCCCTCGCAAAATTGTTTCGAAATTTATATCTCCAAAGTTGCCAAAACTTATAAAATGCCTTATCTACGTCACAGTTAGACACTGATTTTCAGTATATTAGACTGTTCTTTTGATAATGATAGCAATTATCCCTGTAGTTTATCCAGATTCCCGATGGTTAATTCTGACTCAATCGCCGAATGACGAGGGGGACGCCATGATTGTTTATTAACAGTGAAAGAAGTCCCTACTTGACCTTTGATATTTGCATCTCTATCCGCATATGACCTCAACGGATATCGTTTTTATCCGTTGGCTTTATCCTGCCGAGAAACCTACCCATTATAAGATAAAACAGTATCACCAATGTCAGCTGGGTATAACAGTATCAACACTGTCAGCTGGGTATAACAGTATCACCAATGTCAGCTGGGTATAACAGTATCACCACTGTCAGCTGGGTATCACAGTATCACCACTGTCAGCTGGGTATAACAGTATCACCACTGTCAGCTGGGTATAACAGTATCACCACTGTCAGCTGGGTATAACAGTATCACCACTGTCAGCTGGGTATAACAGTATCACCACTGTCAGCTGGGTATAACAGTATCACCACTGTCAGCTGGGTATAACAGTATCACCACTGTCAGCTGGGTATAACAGTATCACCACTGTCAGCTGGGTATAACAGTATCACCACTGTCAGCTGGGTATAACAGTATCACCACTGTCAGCTGGGTATAACAGTATCACCACTGTCAGCTGGGTATAACAGTATCAACACTGTCAGCTGGGTATAACAGTATCAACACTGTCAGCTGGGTATAACAGTATCAACACTGTCAGCTGGGTATAACAGTATCAACACTGTCAGCTGGGTATAACAGTATCAACACAGTCAGCTGGGTATAACAGTATCAACACTGTCAGCTGGGTATAACAGTATCACCACTGTCAGCTGGGTATAACAGTATCACCACTGTCAGCTGGGTATAACAGTATCAACACTGTCAGCTGGGTATAACAGTATCAACACTGTCAGCTGGGTATAACAGTATCACCACTGTCAGCTGGGTATAACAGTATCACCACTGTCAGCTGGGTATAACAGTATCACCACTGTCAGCTGGGTATAACAGTATCAACACAGTCAGCTGGGTATAACAGTATCAACACTGTCAGCTGGGTATAACACAGTATCAACACTGTCAGCTGGGTATAACAGTATCACCACTGTCAGCTGGGTATAACAGTATCACCACTGTCAGCTGGGTATAACAGTATCACCACTGTCAGCTGGGTATAACAGTATCAACACTGTCAGCTGGGTATAACAGTATCACCACTGTCAGCTGGGTATAACAGTATCAACACTGTCAGCTGGGTATAACACAGTATCAACACTGTCAGCTGGGTATCACAGTATCAACACTGTCAGCTGGGTATAACAGTATCAACACTGTCAGCTGGGTATAACAGTATCACCACTGTCAGCTGGGTATAACACAGTATCAACACTGTCAGCTGGGTATCACAGTATCAACACTGTCAGCTGGGTATAACAGTATCACCACTGTCAGCTGGGTATAACACAGTATCAACACTGTCAGCTGGGTATCACAGTATCAACACTGTCAGCTGGGTATAACAGTATCAACACTGTCAGCTGGGTATAACACAGTATCAACACTGTCAGCTGGGTATCACAGTATCAACACTGTCAGCTGGGTATAACAGTATCAACACTGTCAGCTGGGTATAACACAGTATCAACACTGTCAGCTGGGTATCACAGTATCAACACTGTCAGCTGGGTATAACAGTATCAACACTGTCAGCTGGGTATAACAGTATCACCACTGTCAGCTGGGTATAACACAGTATCAACACTGTCAGCTGGGTATCACAGTATCAACACTGTCAGCTGGGTATAACAGTATCAACACTGTCAGCTGGGTATAACACAGTATCAACACTGTCAGCTGGGTATCACAGTATCAACACTGTCAGCTGGGTATAACAGTATCAACACTGTCAGCTGGGTATAACAGTATCAACACTGTCAGCTGGGTATAACACAGTATCAACACTGTCAGCTGGGTATCACAGTATCAACACTGTCAGCTGGGTATAACAGTATCAACACTGTCAGCTGGGTATAACACAGTATCAACACTGTCAGCTGGGTATCACAGTATCAACACTGTCAGCTGGGTATAACAGTATCAACACTGTCAGCTGGGTATAACAGTATCACCACTGTCAGCTGGGTATAACACAGTATCAACACTGTCAGCTGGGTATCACAGTATCAACACTGTCAGCTGGGTATAACAGTATCACCACTGTCAGCTGGGTATAACACAGTATCAACACTGTCAGCTGGGTATCACAGTATCAACACTGTCAGCTGGGTATAACAGTATCAACACTGTCAGCTGGGTATAACAGTATCAACACTGTCAGCTGGGTATAACAGTATCAACACTGTCAGCTGGGTATAACAGTATCAACACTGTCAGCTGGGTATAACACAGTATCAACACTGTCAGCTGGGTATAACAGTATCACCACTGTCAGCTGGGTATAACACAGTATCAACACTGTCAGCTGGGTATCACAGTATCAACACTGTCAGCTGGGTATAACAGTATCAACACTGTCAGCTGGGTATAACAGTATCACCACTGTCAGCTGGGTATAACACAGTATCAACACTGTCAGCTGGGTATAACAGTATCACCACTGTCAGCTGGGTATAACACAGTATCAACACTGTCAGCTGGGTATCACAGTATCAACACTGTCAGCTGGGTATAACAGTATCAACACTGTCAGCTGGGTATAACAGTATCAACACTGTCAGCTGGGTATAACAGTATCAACACTGTCAGCTGGGTATAACAGTATCAACACTGTCAGCTGGGTATAACAGTATCAACACTGTCAGCTGGGTATAACAGTATCAACACTGTCAGCTGGGTATAACAGTATCACAACTGTCAGCTTGGTTTAACAGTATCAACACTGTCAGCTGGGTATAACAGTATCAACACTGTCAGCTGGGTATAACAGTATCAACACTGTCAGCTGGGTATAACAGTATCAACACTGTCAGCTGGGAATAACACAGTAACAACACTGTCAGTTGTGTTTAATACTGCATCTAAACTGCCATCTGGGTATAACAGTATCAACACTGTCAGCTGTGTATAACACTATATCAGCACTGTCAGCTGGGTATAACACTGTATCAGCACTTTAAATTCAGCTGGGTATAATAGTATCAAAACTGTCAGCTGGGTACAACAGTATCAACACTGTCAGCTGGGTATAGCGCTGTATCAACACTGTCAGCTGGGTATAACAGTATCAACACTGTCAACTAGGTACAACACTGTATCAACACTGTCAGCTGGGTGAAATACCGTATGAACACTGTCAGCTGGGTATAACACTGTATCAATAATACCAGCTGGGTACAACATAGTATCAACACTGTCAGCTGGGTATAACACTGTATCAACACTGTCGGCTGGGTATAACACTGTATCAGCACTGTCACCTGGGTATACCACTGTATAAACACTGTTAGCTGAACATAACACTGTTAGCTGAATATAAAACTGTATCAACACTGCGAGCTGGGTACAACACATTATCAACACTGTCAGCTTTGTGTTTGACAGTATCAACAGGGTCAGCTGGGTATAATAGTATCAACACTGTCAGCTGGGAATAACAGCATCAACAGTTCCAGCTGGGAATAACACTGTATCAACACTGTCAACTGGGTACAACACAGTATCAACACTGTCAGCTTGGTATAACACAGTATCAACACTGTCAGCTGGATACAACATAGTATCAACACTGTCAGCTGGATATACCATAGTATCAACACAGCCAGCTGGGTATAACACAGTATCAGCACTGTCACCTGGGTATAACACAGTATCAACACTGTTATCTGAACATAACACTGTTAGCTGGGTATCACACTTGACAGTGTTGATACTGTGTTGTACCCAGCTGGCAGTGTTGATACTGTGTTGTACCCAGCTGGCAGTGTTGACACTGTGTTATACCCAGTTGACAGCTGGCACTGTTCATGCTGTTATTCCCAGCTGGGTATAACACTGTATCAACACTGTTAGCTGAATATAAAACTGTATCAACACTGCGAGCTGGGTACAACACAGTATCAACGCTATCAGCTGGGTATAACACTGTATCAACACTGTTAGCTGAATATAAAACTGTATCAACACTGCGAGCTGGATACAACATAGTATCGTGAGCTGGGTATAACACTGTATCAACACTGTTAGCTGAATATAAAACTGTATCAACACTGCGAGCTGGGTACAACACAGTATCAACGCTGTCAGCTGGGTATAAACCTGTATGAAGACTGTCAGCTGGGTATCACAGTATTAACAGTTCCAGCTAGACATTACACAGTATCAACACTGCCAGCTGGGTATAACAGTATCAACACTGCCAGCTGGGTATAACAGTATCAACACTGTCAGCTGGGTATAACACAGTACCAACACTGTCAGCTGGGTATAACACAGTATCAACACTGTCAGCTGGGTATAACTCTGTATCAACACTGTGAGCTGGGTTTAACACTGTATCAGCACTGTCACCTGGGTATACCACTGTATTAACACTGTTAGCTGAACATAACACTGTTAGCTGGGTATAACACTTGACAGTGTTGATACTGTGTTGTACCCAGCTGGCAGTGTTGATTCTGTGTTTTACCCAGTTGACAGCTGGCACTGTTCATGCTGTTATTCCCAGCTGGGTATAACACTGTATCCACACTGTTAGCTGAATATAAAACTGTATCAACACTGCGAGCTGGGTACAACACAGTATCAACGCTGTCAGCTGGGTATAACACTGTATGAAGACTGTCAGCTGGGTATCACAGTATTAACACTGTCAACTAGACATAACACAGTATCAACACTGCCAGCTGTGTATAACAGTATCAACACTGCCAGCTGGGTATAACAGTATCAACGCTGCCAGCTGGGTACAACACAGTATCACCACTGCCAGCTGGGCCTAACAGTATCAACACTGCCAGCTGGGAATAACAGCTTCAACAGTTCCAGCTGCATATAACACAGTATCAACAACGCCAACTGGGTACAACATAGTGTCAACTCTGTCAGTTTGGTATAACACAGTATCAACACTTTCAGCTGGGTATAACAGTATCAACACTGTCAGCTGGGTATAACGCTGTATCAACACTGTCACCTTGGTATAACACTGTATCAATAATACCAGCTGGGTACAACATAGTATCAACACTGTCAGCTGGTTATAACACCGTATCAACACTGCCAGCTGAGTACAAGACTGTCAGCTGGATATAACACTGTCAGCTTGGTATAACACTGTATGAAGACTGTCAGCTGGGCATAACAGTATCAACACTGTCAGCTGGGAATAACAGCATCAACAGTTCCAGCTAGGAATAACACTGTATCAACACTGTCAGCTGGGTATAACACAGTATCAACACTGCCAGCTGAGTACAAGACAGTATCAACACTGTCAACTTGGTATAACACAGTATCAACACTGTCAGCTGGGTACAACATAGTATCAACACTGTCAACTGGGTATAACATAGTATCAACACTGTCAGCTCGATATAACACTGTATCGACACTGCCAGCTGGATATAACACTGTATCGACACTGCGAGCTGGATATAACACAGTATCAACACTGCCAGCTGAGTACAAGACAGTATCAACACTGTCAGCTTGATATAACACAGTATCAACACTGTCAGCTGGGTACAACATAGTATCAACACTGTCGGCTGGATATAACATAGTATCAGCAGAGCCAGCTGGGTATAACACAGTATCAACACTGCCAGCTGGGTATAACACAGTATCAACACTGTTAGCTGGGTACAACACGGTATCAACACTGTCAACTGTGTATAACAGTATGAACACTATTAGCTGGTTATAACAGTATCAACACTGTCAGCAAGATATAACAGTATAAACACTGTAGTCTAGGTGTCACACTTGACAGTTTTGGTACTTTGTAATATCCACCTGGCAGAGTTGATACTGTGTAATACCGAGTTGGCAGTGTTGATACTGTTGTACCCAGCCGACAGGGTTGATACTGTTATATCCAGCTGACAGTGTTGATAGTGTGTTATACCCAGTTGACAACTGGCACTGTTGATGCTGTTATTCCCAGCCAGGTATAACATTGTATTAGGACTTTCAGCTGGATATAACACTGTCAGCTGGGTATAACACTGTATGAAGACTGTCAGCTTGGTATAACACTGCATCAGCACTGTCAGCTGGGTATACCACTGTATAAACACTGGTAGCTGGGTATAACACTTGACAGTGTTGATACTGTGTTGTACCCAGCTGGCAGTGGTTATATGTTGTTATACCCAGCTGACAGTGTTGACACTGTGTTATACCCAGTTGACAGCTGGCACTGTTGATGCTGTTATTCCCAGCTGGGTATAACACTGTGTCAACACTGTTAGCTGAATATAAAATTGTATCAACACTGCGAGCTGGGTACAACACAGTATCAACGCTGTCAGCTGGGTATAACACTGTATGAAGACTGTCAACTGGGTATCACAGTATTCACACTGTCAGCTGGATATAACACAGTATCAACACTGCCAGCTGGATACAACACAGTATCAATACTGTCAGCTGGGTATAACACAGTATCAACACTATCAGCTGGATATAACACAGTATCAACACTGTCAGCTGGGTACAACACAGTATCAACACTGTCAGCTGGGTATAACACAGTATCAACACTGCCAGCTGGATACAACACAGTATCAATACTGTCAGCTGGATATAACACAGTATCAACACTGTCAGCTGGGTATAACACAGTATCAACACTGCCAGCTGGATACAACACAGTATCAATACTGTCAGCTGGGTATAACACAGTATCAACACTATCAGCTGGATATAACACAGTATCAACACTGTCAGCTGGGTACAACACAGTATCAACACTGTCAGCTGGGTATAACACAGTATCAACACTATCAGCTGGGTATAACACAGTATAAACACTGCCAGCTGGATATAACACAGTATCAACACTGTCAGCTGGGTATAACACAGTATAAACACTGCCAGCTGGATATAACACAGTATCAACACTGTCAGCTGGATATAACACAGTATCAACACTGTCAGCTGGATATAACACAGTATCAACACTGTCAGCTGGGTACAACACAGTATCAACACTGTCAGCTGGGTATAACACAGTATCAACACTATCAGCTGGATATAACACAGTATCAACACTGTCAGCTGGGTACAACACAGTATCAACACTGTCAGCTGGGTATAACACAGTATCAACACTATCAGCTGGATATAACACAGTATCAACACTGTCAGCTTGATATATATAGAATATTAAACAAGCTCCCATTTAATACAAATTTTATGAAACGAGTGAATAGTTGTGGTATCTGACGAGCGAAAGCACAGTATAAACACTGTCAGCTGGGTATAACACCGTATCAACACTGTCAGCTGGACATAACACAGTATAAACACTGTCAGCTGGGTACAACATAGTATTAAAACTGTCAGCTGGATATAACACAGTATCAACACTGTCAGCTGGGTATAACACTGTATCTACACTGCCAGCTGGGTACAACACAGTATCAACACTGTCAGCTGGGTATAACACAGTATCAACACTGTCAGCTGGGTATAACACAGTATCAACACTGTCAGCTGGGTATAACACTGTATCTACACTGCCAGCTGGGTACAACACAGTATCAACACTGTCAGCTGGACATAAAACAGTATAAACACTGCCAGTTGGATATAACACAGTATCAACACTGAGAGCTGGGTACAACACAGTAACAGCACTGTCAGCTGGATATAACACAGTATAAACACTGTCAGCTGGGTATAACACAGTATCAACACTGAGAGCTGGGTACAACACAGTAACAGCACTGTCAGCTGGATATAACACAGTATAAACACTGTCAGCTGGGTATAACACAGTATAAACACTGTCAGCTGGGTATAACACAGTATCAACACTGTCAGCTGGATATAACACAGTATAAACACTGTCAGCTGGGTATAACACAGTATCAACACTGTCAGCTGGATATAACACAGTATAAACACTGTCAGCTGGGTATAACACAGTATCAACACTGTCAGCTGGATATAACACAGTATAAACACTGTCAGCTGGGTATAACACAGTATCAACACTGTCAGCTGGGTATAACACAGTATCAACACTGTCAGCTGGGTATAACACAGTATCAACACTGTCAGCTGGGTATAACACAGTATCAACACTGTCAGCTGGGTATAACACAGTATCAACACTGTCAGCTGGGTATAACACAGTATCAACACTGAGAGCTGGGTACAACACAGTAACAGCAGTGTCAGCTGGTCATAACACAGTATAAACACTGCCAGCTGGGTACAACACAGTATCAACACTGTCAGCTGTATATAACTCTGTCAGCTGGGTAGAACACTGTATGAAGACTGTCAGCTGGGTAGAACAGTATCAACACTGTCAGCTGGGTATAACAGTATCAGCACTGTCAGCTGAATATTACACTGTATCAACACAGAAAGGTACAGAATATCATCACTTCCAGGACAAATACAGTACGTATCTGTATGGGTGAACTGGATCCAAGAAGACACAAACATTGTAAAGAATTTGAATATTTAATCAACAAAATATAGATATGAAAGCCCACATAACAAGTCCCTTGACACTACTTCCCAGTTGTCACATTTCTGAAGAATGTGTTACCATGGTTACACTCAAAACAAAATGAACATATCCAAAACATTTGCTCAGTTATGAGGTGAGGTAAAATAGGGCTTAAAGTCGCATCCAAGATTGTTGCACTTCTATAACGACATGCATGCACATGTTTCTGTGTGGCCGCTTGTAGTCGTCCAGACTTATGCCGACCGTACAGTGTCAGCCCACTGAGATAGTATGCAGCAGTTTAACATGGATACCCCACTCAGACACAGTATACTGGCTCTAAGCCGACCAGTCATTGTTTTATCCCATCAATGCCAAACACCAGGCATGACGTGGCCGGGGATCAATCAACAACCCTCCGCTCTCCAGGCAGACACTCCATCTGCTAGACCACGGAGAGGGTCTTCTCAGTAATAAGTTAATGGTAGATTATAGAGGTTAACTTCAGTAAAAACTAATAATGTTTCTTTCATAACAAAGTATCCATGGTTACAGAAATCTGTGGCCACACCTCACGAACCAGCAACAGAAAATCATTCACCATGATTTCCATCTGCAGTGACACTACAAAAGGTTGAAACAGTCTGAGCTGAGTTCTATTTTTGCAGAAACCATGGTAACACAGATTCAGTCTTGTTTCTTCACATCCCCGGTTTCACCCACAGAGGTTGTCCCCCCTTGTAGCACGCTGTCCACTAAACTCGAGGCCAGCCCAATATCAATACCCGCGGGTGCCCCACCGGTCAGCTGGACCGAGTCAAGGTCAATGCTGAAGTCGTTGTCCCCCCAAGAATTGGACCAGCCATCAGCAGAGGAAGGGGCAACAGCATCTACAGAAGTATCTGGACCTGCAACCACCGGGACTCTGTCAGGGCCATCCGGAGTAGCTGCCACAGTAGTAGTATCTGTATGTGTCACCCTTCCATCATCACTATGGACCACAGCATCTGTGTCTGGAGATTGGGGAACAGGTGTTGGCCCAGTAGCATCCGTGTCTGGAGATTTGGGAACAGTTGGTGTCCCAGTAGTGTCTGTGTCTGGAGATTTGGGAACAGTTATTGTCCCAGTAGCATCCGTGTCTGGAGATTTTGGAATATCTGTTGTCCCAGTGGCATCCGTGTTTGGAGATCTGGGAATATCTGTTGTCCCAGTGGCATCCGTGTCTGGAGATTTGGGAACAGGTATTGTCCCAGTGGCATCCGTGTCTGGAGATCTGGGAATATCTGTTGTACTACTAGTATCTGTGTCTGGAGATTTGGCAACAGTTGTTGTCCCAGTAGTGTCAGTGTCTTGAGATCCGGGAACAGTTGTTGTCCCAGTAGCATCTGTGTCTTGAGCTCGGAGAACACTTGTTTCAGTTTTATTTGCAGGCTGATTTGGAGGGGAGGATGGGTTGTGAGGAGCTGCTGTTGAGCTTGAAATTGGTGTAGGGCTTTCCTTGACAACAGGTATGAGATGGCTGACCTGCTTCAGAACAGCCTTCAGGTCAACCTGGCCCACACTGCCCTGAAAAGTGAAAGAGAAGTTAGTGAAACCTTGTTTGATAGGCATTACTTAGAAGTTGGCGGATGACAAGATAGACACAATTTTATGGATAATAACTTCTTTAATACTGTAAAAAGCGACGTTTCGGTATAGATCCTTGACAACGGTATAAGGATCTATACCGAAACGTCGAATTTTACAGTATTAAAGAAGTTGTTATCCATAAAATTGTGTCTATCTAGTGAAACCTTGTTTTGTTTTGTATGTTGTTTAACACCGCACTAAGCAATATAGCAGCTATACGACAGTTTTCTATAAATAATCAAGTCTGGATCAAGAATACAGTGATTGATACCATGAGCATCGATCAACGCAATTGGGATATGATGACATGCATCAACTAGGTCAGCGAGTCTGACCACTCGATCATGTTAGTCGCCTCTTACGACAAGCATGGGTTGCTGAAGACCTATTCTAACCCGAATCTTCACATTGAACAACATACATGCCAAAGGTCCCCTAGCACAGTGGGGAACGGTAAATGATGGCAGCGATAGTACTAAGCTCTGCAAACAGGCTACTGCAGTGACGGGCTTACAAAAATGACACCGTTATCAGGTTTTTTAATATGTCTGCTGAGGCGGCCATATTGAAAATTGGATTTGAACCTCTTGAACAAATTCAGGTGTTATCATTGGTGGAAACAAGCATGTGAGCTTGCGTCTTCATTGGTCCAGCTGTTTCTGAGGAGATCATATTTACAATGGATGCTGGATACCCAACAAACAGGCCACGACAGAGGCTTGCTTAGACTCACCAGTTTGTGGAACGACAGAGGCTTGCATGGACTCACCAGTTTGTGGAATGACAGAGGCTTGCTTAGACTCACCAGTTTGTGGAATGACAGAGGCTTGCTTAGACTCACCAGTTTGTGGAATGACAGAGGCTTGCTTAGACTCACCAGTTTGTGGAATGACAGAGGCTTGCATGGACTCACCAGTTTGTGGAACGACAGAGGCTTGCATGGACTCACCAGTTTGTGGAACGACAGAGGCTTGCTTAGACTCACCAGTTTGTGGAATGACAGAGGCTTGCTTAGACTCACCAGTTTGTGGAATGACAGAGGCTTGCTTAGACTCACCAGTTTGTTGAACGACAGAGGCTTGCTTAGACTCACCAGTTTGTGGAATGACAGAGGCTTGCATGGACTCACCAGTTTGTGGAACGACAGAGGCTTGCTTAGACTCACCAGTTTGTGGAATGACAGAGGCTTGCTTAGACTCACCAGTTTGTGGAATGACAGAGGCTTGCTTAGACTCACCAGTTTGTGGAACGACAGAGGCTTGCATGGACTCACCAGTTTGTGGAATGAGTGAGTGAGTGAGTTTGGTTTTACGCCGCTTTTAGCAATATTCCAGCAATATCACGGCGGGGGACACCAGAAATGGGCTTCACACATTGTACCCATGTCGGGAATCGAACCCGGATCTTCGGCGTGACGAGCGAACGCTTTAACCACTAGGCTACCTGACCGCCCCTTTGTGGAATGACAGAGTCTTGCTTAGACTCACCAGTTTGTGGAACAACAGAGGCTTGCATGGACTCACCAGTTTGTTGAACGACAGAGGCTTGCTTAGACTCACCAGTTTGTGGAACGACAGAGGCTTGCATGGACTCACCAGTTTGTGGAACAACAGAGGCTTGCATTGACTCACCAGTTTGTTGAACGACAGAGGCTTGCATGGACTCACCAGTTTGTGGAACAACAGAGGCTTGCTTGGACTCACCAGTTTGTGGAACGACAGAGGCTTGCATGGACTCACCAGTTTGTGGAACAACAGAGGCTTGCTTAGACTCACCAGTTTGTGGAACGACAGAGGCTTGCATGGACTCAACAGTTTGTGGAACGACAGAGGCTTGCATGGACTCACCAGTTTGTTGAACAATAGAGGCTTGCATGGACTCACCAGTTTGTGGAACGACAGAGGCTTGCATGGACTCACCAGTTTGTGGAACGACAGAGGCTTGCATGGACTCACCAGTTTGTGGAACGACAGAGGCTTGCATGGACTCACCAGTTTGTGGAACGACAGAGGCTTGCATGGACTCACCAGTTTGTGGTACGACAGAGGCTTGCATGGACTCACCAGTTTGTGGTACGACAGAGGCTTGCTTAGACTCACCAGTTTGTGGAACGACAGAGGCTTGCATGGACTCACCAATTTGTGGAACGACAGAGGCTTGCATGGACTCACCAGTTTGTGGAGCTCTGTGACCGACACACCCAGGGCCTGAGCCAGCTGGGAGGCAGGGAAGAGCACCTGCAGACACTTGTTGAGGTAGGGGAGGAGGTCCGTGATGTACGTGGCGCAGAACTGACCGAACTGCTCCCCCTCCTGCAAGTTGAAGGTCGTCTCTTCAGCTCTGGAAACAGTAATTATCACAGGTCAATAAATCAGACAATGGCTGAAAGTATCATAAATGTAGAGAGTGTATGTAAACCTACACGAAGGAAGTGTGGCACGTAGATGGGATGCTGTATTTGTATCAGGGTGATGCATGTAGATGTAGGATGTATTTGTATCAGGGTGCTGCATGTAGATGGGAGGATGTATCTGTATCAGAGTGCTGCATGTAGATGGAGGATGTATTTGTATCAGAGTGCTGCATGTAGATGGAGGATGTATTTGTATCAGAGTGCTGCATGTAGATGGAGGATGTATTTGTATCAGGGTGCTGCATGTAGATGGGATGCTGTATTTGTATCAGAGTGCTGCATGTAGATGGAGGATGTATTTGTATCAGGGTGCTGCATGTAGATGGGATGCTGTATTTGTATCAGAGTGCTGCATGTAGATGGAGGATGTATTTGTATCAGAGTGCTGCATGTAGATGGAGGATGTATTTCTATCAGAGTGCTGCATGTAGATGGAGGATGTATTTGTATCAGAGTGCTGCATGTAGATGGAGGATGTATTTGTATCAGGGTGCTGCATGTAGATGGGAGGATGTATTTGTATCAGAGTGCTGCATGTAGATGGGATGCTGTATTTGTATCAGAGTGCTGCATGTAGATGGAGGATGTATTTGTATCAGAGTGCTGCATGTAGATGGGATGCTGTATTTGTATCAGAGTGCTGCATGTAGATGGAGGATGTATTTGTATCAGAGTGCTGCATGTAGATGGAGGATGTATTTGTATCAGAGTGCTGCATGTAGATGGAGGATGTATTTGTATCAGAGTGATGCATGTAGATGGGAGGATGTATTTGTATCAGGGTGCTGCATGTAGATGGGATGCTGTATTTGTATCAGGGTGCTGCATGTAGATGGAGGATGTATTTGTATCAGAGTGCTGCATGTAGATGGGAGGATGTATTTGTATCAGAGTGCTGCATGTAGATGGGATGATGTATTTGTATCAGAGTGCTGCATGTAGATGGGAGGATGTATTTGTATCAGAGTGCTGCATGTAGATGGGAGGATGTATTTGTATCAGAGTGCTGCATGTAGATGGGAGGATGTATTTGTATCAGAGTGCTGCATGTAGATGGGAGGATGTATTTGTGTAAGCGTGCTGCATGTAGACGGGATGCTGTATTTGTATCAGAGTGCTGCATGTAGATGGGATGATGTATTTGTATCAGAGTGCTGCATGTAGATGGGAGGATGTATTTGTATCAGAGTGCTGCATGTAGATGGGATGCTGTATTTCTATCAGGGTGCTGCATGTAGATGGGAGGATGTATTTGTATCAGAGTGCTGCATGTAGATGGGAGGATGTATTTGTATCAGAATGCTGCATGTAGACGGGATGATGTATTTGTATCAGAGTGCTGCATGTAGATGGGAGGATGTATTTGTATCAGAGTGCTGCATGTAGATGGGATGCTGTATTTGTATCAGAGTGCTGCATGTAGATGGGACGCTGTATTTGTATCAGAGTGCTGCATGTAGATGGAGGATGTATTTGTATCAGAGTGCTGCATGTAGATGGGACGCTGTATTTGTATCAGAGTGCTGCATGTAGATGGGATGCTGTATTTGTATCAGAGTGCTGCATGTAGATGGGATGCTGTATTTGTATCAGAGTGATGCATGTAGATGGGATGCTGTATTTGATACAGCTTCAGTGGGTGGACCTTCAGATGGGGGCTGGATGGACCGTGCACTGACCTGAAGAAGGCGAGGATGACCCTGTTAACTTCGAGCAATGACTGCTGGACACAATCGGCTATTTCACAGGCAAGATTGACCGGTGCACACAGGCGGAGGTCATTGAAGGCAGTGAGCACATGGTTACAGTAGGCTGCCAGGGGGTAGAACTCTAGCAGCACCGTGGGAGGGTAGACAGTCCCTGGCTGGCAACACACAAACAATACTATTACAGTAGGCTGCCCAGAACTCTAGCAGCACCGTGGGAGGGTAGACAGTCCCTGGCTGGCAACACACAAACAATACTATTACAGTAGGCTGCCCAGACCTCTAGCAGCACCGTGGGAGGGTAGACAGTCCCTGGCTGGCAACACACAAACAATACTATTACAGTAGGCTGCCAGGGGGTAGAACTCTAGCAGCACCGTGGGAGGGTAGACAGTCCCTGGCTGGCAACACACAAACAATACTATTACAGTAGGCTGCCCAGACCTCTAGCAGCACCGTGGGAGGGTAGACAGTCCCTGGCTGGCAACACACAAACAATACTATTACAGTAGGCTGCCTAGAACTCTAGCAGTACCGTGGGAGGGTAGACAGTCCCTGGCTGGCAACACACAAACAATACTATTACAGTAGGCTGCCCAGAACTCTAGCAGCACCGTGGGAGGGTAGACAGTCCCTGGCTGGCAACTCACAAACACTCGGAAGGAGAAGCCTCCAGTGGCAGTTTATAACTGACCCACCATGTATTCTTACAGGTCAAAGGGAGGCAACTCTCACACACCATCACAACGACACTTGGAAGGACAAGCTACCAGTGGCAGTTTATAACTGACCCACCATGTATTCCTACAGGTCAAAGGGAGGCAACTCTCACACACCATCACAACGACACTCGGAAGGACAAGCTACCAGTGGCAGTTTATAACTGACCCACCATGTATTCCTACAGGTCAAAGGGAGGCAACTCTCACACACCATCACAACAACACTTGGAAGGACAAGCTACCAGTGGCAGTTTATAACTGACCCACCATGTAGTCCTACAGGTCAAAGGGAGGCAACTCTCACACACCATCACAACGACACTCGGAAGGACAAGCTACCAGTGGCAGTTTATAACTGACCCACCATGTATTCCTACAGGTCAAAGGCAGGCAACTCTCACACACAATCACAACAACACTCGGTAGAACAAGCTACCAGTGGCAGTTTATAACTGACCAAACATGTTTTCCTACAGGTCAAAGGGAGGTTACTCTCACACACCATCACAACAACACTCGGAAGGACAAGCTACCAGTGGCAGTTTATAACTGACCCACCATGTTTTCCTACAGGTCAAAGGGAGGTAACTCTCACACACCATCACAACGACACTCGGAAGGACAAGCTACCAGTGGCAGTTTATAACTGACCCACCATGTATTCCTACAGGTCAAAGGGAGGTAACTCTCACAACACAAACATACCTGTGTACTGCTTCCGTAGTTGATTCCGCTGCCAGCGGATGTTACTCCTAGCAGATTGTATGACTGCATATTCTCCTCAAATCTGAAACATGAATCTCTCAATCAACGCATGCCTATAAAAGTTAGGGTCTTTTGATGCAGTGACCTCAAATGTTACGTTACATGTCTGTCTTCAGAAGTTCAAGACAATTTGTCCAAAATGAAAGAAAATGAAATCAGAATTTAAATGTTTATTGTTTGTTGGTTTATTTATTGTTTTGTAGAATTTTCCTATTCGGAATATTCTATAAGTAATACGTTACCACTGTTATACCGAGGCTGTTGTCTCCCACAACTGCTGCTATAGCGAAATCTACCACAGAGATCTCAATTACCTCATGCAGCACGTGCGTAGCCACCTAGCTGCCATGTGACACCCTTCACTCTTGTCTCCTGCGAGAGCAAGTGCTCGGGGGACGGACGGGCGGGCAGCAGCCCAGTGGTAACGTATTACTTATAGAATATTCCGAATAGGAAAATTCTACAAATTACATTAAGTAATACGTTACCACTGTTATACCGAGGCTGACTACCACAGTAGGCGGTGGGGAGCACCTACAACCCGAATCCTGACTGCTAGCGTTCCTGCCGACCAGCGGAAGTAAACACCAAGGCGGAAGCACTCGATGCGCATGCACCTAGCTAGGCGTTACCCTATAGGAATACCAAAGCACTGTCAAGCGCATACCGTAAGGCTCAATCGTCATTGCCAAAACGATTGGTGACTCCAAACGGCCCCACTGGATAGGTATTTCATCGCCGCAGCGGATGAGAACACTGTATCCGCGTGAGCTTAATCTTAGATCAGGTTAAACAGTCGAAAAGAGGGAAATTAATTTCATTCAGACCGTATATCCCAGAGCAAGCCTACTTAAAGTATGCATTAGGCGCGTGACCTAATTCCAGTATTTGTAAGCATGCATCACAAGGTTGGGATACACGACAGACAATTAAAGACATAATTGTCAAAATACAAATAAGGACAAAGCACACAAAAAGCCGCCCTCACCTGTGGTGTGAGTGCGCTGGTTTGCGGGACCCCAACTCCTGTACCCACGGCAGTGGGAACATTGGAGTAGACCCAGATTGACCACCGTGCAAGGTCAGACGCCTGAGGAGTTCGGAATTGCGCTGGGCACACCCCTTAGGTGCCCGCTTGCGCCGCGATCCGCGGGCCAAGACGGTGCACACTCTCCACGACGGCATCAGCGACCTGTTTGAGGTAATGATTGGCAAAAACCGAGTCAGAACGCCAGTAACAACCTCGTAATATTCTGCGAACAGAGATATTCGAGTGTAGGGCAAATGTTGCCGCTAGCGCCCTGATCTCGTGCGGGTTTGACCCCGCTACCGGTAACCCCCGAGACCGGTACGCCAGATTGATGACAGAACGAAGCCACAACGCAATCGAGTTGCGAGGTATGTCAACCGTGCGATTAGGGTTACACGATATGAACAGACGGTCACGCCCTTGTCTACGTTCATTCGAAGCCTTAAGATAATACTTTAGGGCCCTAACCGGACACAGCGCTCTGTCCTCAGTATCAGCAGGATGTAAGATTTCTTTGAGTGATCTTACAGTGAATTCTCTCTCCGTTTGCCCGACTCTCTGATTCTTGGCGACGAAGCCCATGAGCAGGCCCAGGCGGACCGCTCCTTCGTCACCCCTATCGAATCGTACCTTGGCGACATCGAGTGCATGAATTTCGGATACACGTGCCGCCGTGGCAAAGGAGAGGAGAAATGCTGTTTTCCAAGTCACATGCCGGAACGAAGCACTATGCAAGGGTTCATACGGAGCTTCCGTAAGTGATTGCAACACTAGCCAAAGATCCCAGGCCGGTGCCCGAAGGCGGCCCTTCTTAAGATCGTGCTGTTTGAAACCCTTGATAATACCCCGTATCACCGGCTCTTTGGAGAGACTGGTACCCATAGCAACGTCCCGTACCGTAGCAACGGACGAGACATAGTTGGCAATGGAACCCCCGGAGAGTTTCCGGGTCTCTCGCAAGTGAGACATGAAACGAGCAATATCCTGCACAGATACCTTATCTGGCGAATGAATGTGATGTTTACAACACCACTTCGTGAAAATAACCCAACGTGCATTATACACCTTCTGGGTAGAATCACGATGCATACTAACGTATGCCCGAGACGCCCGGCGAGAAAAAACTTTACTCCTCAGACGCTCGGTGACAACATCCACGCGTGCAGATTGAACTGCCCTGCGTTTGGATGAAGCTGACGGCTGTGAGGGTGGATCAAGAGATCCGGTCTCACAGGCAGTGGAAGTGGCGACTGCGTGACCTGGGTCAGCAAGTCGGGGTACCACGATCTGTTCGGCCACATGGGCGCGATCAGTAACATTCGACAGCGAACTCCTCGGAGCCGGCTTAGAATGTGTGGTATCAACGCTGTCGGCGGGTAAGCATAAGCGACCAAGCCCGTCCAGTCTAACGCGAGAGCATCGTGATCGATGGCCCTCGGGACCGGGACTGGTGATACAAACAACGGGAGTTGATTGTTGAACCGCGTTGCGAACAGGTCGACCATCGGACGACCCAAACGTTCGCACAGCCACTGAAACACTACTGGGTTCAGCATCCACTCTGTGGGGCTCGGATCCTGAGGCCTCGATAGAGCATCGGCCAGTACGTTCCGCACACCTGGGATGTGACGGGCGCGTATCTGGCACGGGACACTGTCCACCAGAGCGTAAAACTCGAACGTGAGATCGAGTAGCGAGTGACTGTGGGTTCCCCTCAGTTTGTTCACATAGGACACTACCGTCGTGTTGTCGGTCGCCAGCATGAGCCGGGCGTCGACGAGACGATGCTTCCAGTGATTGACTGCGTTGATCACTGCCTTGAACTCGAGACAAGTGATGTGAAGACCTAGTTCGTCTAAGCACCACAGCCCCGAGCTCACCTCCCCCTCTAGATGGGCGCCCCAGCCCACTAGAGAGGCGTCTGTATACAGGGTCAACGTGGCCCGGTAGGGCCGCATAGAGACTCCTGATAAGACAATGTAAGGGACCGTCCACCACTCCAGATGCGGTCGGAGCCGATCCGGGAGGGCGACGGTCGCACTGTTCACCTCCGTTGCTAACAACTGGATTAAAAACCGTTGCAGCGGGCGGAGTTGGAGACGACCCCGTGCGGTGCAGTCCTGGGCTGATACAAGTAGCCCTAACAGCTTTTCCCAAAAGTGAACAGTCTGTTGCACCGCTAAGACTTTGGCAATCATCGCCTGAATTTTGTGCCACCGGTCTGGGGGGACAAAGAGGCGATGGGACACCGTGTTGAACCGACCTCCGATGAACAGCAAGTTCTGAGAAGGGGTTAACTCGCTCTTGGGGAGATTGATAATCCACCCAAATTGCTCCAAGAGCCGACGTGCGAAATCGAGATGGCGTGACAGGGTGTCCGTCATTCGATTTGCTACTAGCGAGTCGTCCAGGTACGCGAAGTACCGGACACCCCTCCTGTGGAGGAACCCCACTATGGGGGTGGTTAACCGGGTGAACAGCCAGGGAGCGGACGTGTGAATCATTCTGAGTTCGGCACTGTCCTACTTGGGAACGAGAAATATCCTGGAGTAAAACCCCGGTGTTATTTCTGGTAGAGCTAACTCCCGTACTGCCCCTTCTCCACCAACCTGCCGATGGCATCGGCGAGGATGGGAAGATCGGTTTCCGAATCGAAACCTGCCAACGGGGCAACGGTGAGCGGCGGATTCGCTTTGAGATCAA
Organism: Haliotis rufescens; assembly: GCF_023055435.1. Lineage (NCBI taxonomy): Eukaryota > Metazoa > Mollusca > Gastropoda > Lepetellida > Haliotidae > Haliotis > Haliotis rufescens. The sequence goes on from NW_025963935.1 coordinate 8,048,614, forward strand.
GCCGATAGCCGTACCGAATCGTGTTGACCACCCACGGGTCGTCGAACACTTGTTCCCAATTCTCCCAGTAAGTCTGGAGTCTGGCTCCCACTGGGGAAGGAGAGGGGGCCCTGACAGGTTGCGACAGGCGCAACTGTCCAGGGCCAAGTGACTCGGGTTCGCCTAAGGGCCAACCGAAGTTGGCGCTGTCGGCATACGAACCCCTCCAATGAGAGTCACCTGGAGGGGCCCTTGCCGTCCGTCGACGACTTGGGCTTCCCCCAGTTCCCCGTCTTCCCGCGAAAGGGCAGCTGATTGCCCATACCGGAGCCCTCAGGGCGGGGCTACTTCCCAGAGGAAGAAGAACCCGACCCCTTAGACCTACCGGCCGCAGCAGCCTGGGGCGCGCTCCGGTTAGGAGCGGCACCCAGGCGCCTATGCAGGGACCCAACAAGAGCAAGTGTGTGCCGAGAGTCCTCGGCAACGTACTCCAGGGAAGCATTTAAACTGAGCAGGCAGTTGTAAATGCGCTGGTCACGGTCCGTGGGAGAACCTTCGACCAGACGGGCCGCTGCAGCCAAGTAAGTGTCTCCGTGAGACATGGAGTGCCGAGCGAGGGCGTCCAGCTGGTGCAAGGTAGCTTGCGTTACCGTAGCAGCCGGTGGGGCACGGACACCCAACCGCTCAACATGGGCCTCCGCGGTAGGACCAGCCTCGGGAAAGGCAAGGTCATGTACCGGGAATAAACCCTTTCTCCACGACGTCGGAGGCAACGGGAGACCCCGACCGGAGGCCGCCGCGAAGGCGTTCTCCAAGGAAGGCTTGAAACCGCGCAGCAAGGTTGATGCGGGGAAAGCCGTGTCGGAAGACTCATCGTATACCTCGGAGGAACCCACAGTCGTGGATTCCCCGCGGTACCGGCCGGGGCATGTCCTCAAAGAGGTCATAAACCATGGCCACGCGGTCCTAAACCGATAGCGGGAGCAACGGTTCGGGGGAAGGACCGGTGACCACGGGAGCCGCCGCCGTACCGGTGGACCCCGCGTCCGACCCCGCGGCCACCGAAGTGGCCGGGGACGGAACAGCCAGCGGCCTATCCTGAGATAAGGCCGCCAGCTTGGAGTCCACAAGTTATGCAAGTAATGCAGCGACGGAATCCCCGGACAGCACACGGGCCGCCAAGAGATCCGCCGCTTTACCGGTGGACCCCGCGTCCGACCCCGCGGCCACCGAAGAGGCCGGGGACGGAACAGCCAGCGGCCTATCTTGCGATAAGGCCGCCAGCTTGGAATCCACAAGTTTCGACAACAATGCGGCGACGGAATCCCCAGACAGCCCGAGGGCCGCAAGGGGATCCGCCGCAGCCGAGGAGGTGGTACCCGCACGGGGACCCCGACCGGACGAACCGGCCACCACAGGGGTGGAGACGGACTGTACGTACAGCCAGTACCGCTCAAAATCCGCAGGCCCCAGACCTTCGCACAGGATGCACCGGGTGTCCCCGCAAGGAACCCTGCACCGCGGGCAACGATCGTGGGGATCCCGGGACGACAAAAACTTTCTGCACACCCCATAACTCCGAGGAGCAGGGGTAGAGGGGGTGGATACTGGGGACATATCCATGTCAGACATTGATTGTTTGCTATAAACAAAGAACAAAACATGGTTACAACGCACGCACCACAATGATTCACAAACGAACATTTTCACAAGAAAATAAACGAGCAATGTGAACATATAACATACACATATAACTTTTATTAAAGAAATAAGTTATGTTAACCCCCAAAACATACAAGAACAGGGGAAACGTAAAACACAACGTGCATACGCGAACCCCGCAAGTATATAGAAAAAAGGGCGGGAAAAAATTTCCGTTTGGTGGGAAAATTATAACCAAGCGTAGCTACCGCAACGCCCCATAAAAGCACAGTTTATTAGAGAATAAACTATAATAAATATCACCAAATCTTCAAGGAACGCTTCAGCAGGAGAAAACACGTCTTGCTAAGCAGACGAAGGAGACAAGAGTGAAGGGTGTCACATGGCAGCTAGGTGGCTACGCACGTGCTGCATGAGGTAATTGAGATCTCTGTGGTAGATTTCGCTATAGCAGCAGTTGTGGGAGACAACAGCCTCGGTATAACAGTGGTAACGTATTACTTAATGTAATTAACGCCACACTCGGCAATATTCCAGCTACATGACGGCGGTCTGTAAATAATCGAGTCTGGACAAGACAATTCAGTGATTGACATCATGAGCATTGATCCACACAAAAGGGATATGATGACATGCATCAACCAAGTCAGCGAGTCTGACCACCCGATCCCATGAGTCGCCTCTTACAACAAGCATAGTTGCCTTAGGGATTCGAACCAACGATCATAGGTTTCTGGCGTGCCCAAGGGACGCAACTCTGCACAGCAAATCGCGGCGCCTTAGACTGGGCCACCCGTGCCCCCAAATATGCTTGAATCCCAATTGATAACACCTATGTGAAACTTGAGGAAGAGACATTTAAGCAAGAATTAAGCATCCCCTTTGGTACCAACTGCACTCCCCTTCTTGCCGATCGGTATCTTTATGCATATGAATCACAATTTCTGCTTGGATTGGTAAAATCAAAATACTGTATTCAACGTAATAAATAATCAAAAATCAAAATACTGTATTCCACGTAATATTTTTTGGGTTTTGGTTTGGTTTGTTGTTTAACGCCGCACTCAGCAATATTCCAGCTATATGACAGCGGTCTGTAAATAATCGAGTCTGGACCAGACAATCCAGTGATTAATATCATGAGCATCGATCCACGCAATTGGGATCAATGACATGTATCAACCAAGTCAGCGAGCCTGACCACCAGATCCCGTTAGTCGCCTTTTACGACAAGCATAGTTGCCTTTTACGGCAAGCATGGGTTGCTGAAGACCCATTCTACCCCGGAATCTTCACGGGTCACTTATTACGTGGAATACAGTATTTTGATTTTGGGGCTCTTATTTGAATATTATTTAGGTGAAAATAAAAGAATTGAAAGATCGTAAATTTCGTGGTTTATGCTGACAGCCTGAAATATTTATATACGACAGATATATTATTCCTGAATTTAATTCCCCATAACTGAGGGTGCATATAACACATGACTGCGTATCATACATGAATTGTGGACATTGATCAATCAGAAGTGGTGCTAATTGCGATTGTTCACTCGCCAATATATTAGCAAATATCGGCGTGGGCGCTTATCAGAGCGGGGCGCTTATTACGTCGAATACAGTAAGAGAATTTGGCCAAGAAGTTTTACTTTAGCTTAGGAATATCGATAAACTGATATCATTCAATAATCATCAAATAGTCAATTCCCAGTGTCATTAAAATCAGATCTTAGTTCTTGGTGCCGCTAAACAAAGATCTGATTACAGGAGATCCCATTACAGGTCACATCAGAACCTTTCATCCAACCAATCAGAGAGTAGCATACTAGATCAGGAAAGTGACAGTCGGAATGTGCTTTCTAATCATGCAACTTCAAAAGTTTGACACGGAAAATTTGAAAGAGAAAAACAGAAGAGACTTTCCTTTTAATATTATTTGAATATTATGTTATACATTAATATACTGCTGGTATCCAGGTACTAGTATCTGCTCAAATGTGATTTTATTTGTTCTCCGTCTAGTGGATCCGTTTGCATTCCAGCTATCTTTCTCAACTCCCTTGGGAGTATACAACCCTAGATGTCTGTGGGAGCACCTCACATATCAGGAACCCAATCCCAAGCTCCAAGTGGCAGTTCATACATTTGAGCCAAGTCACTGGCCCAGGGTGACACCACATGTTTTGACACTTGTGTTACGGGTGTATGTATGTATTCGTGTTACCACCATCTGGTCATCTACCATCAGACAAGTGGGTTCTTTACAGTTCACAGGGTGTGAGGTGAGGTGAAATTGGGTTTAACGTCGCGTCCAAGATTATTGCACTTATATAGTGACGTGCATGCACGTGTGTGTGTGTGGCTGCTTGTACTAGTCCGGACTGATGCCGATTTATAGTGCTAGCTCACTGAGATACCATGCCGCAGTTTAACATGAATACCCCACTCAGACACAGTATACTGACTCCGAGCCGACCAGTCCTTGTTTTAGCCCCTTAATGCCAAGCGCCAGACAGGGTAACAACAAGTACCATCTTTTAACGTCTTTTGGTATGGCGCGGCCGGGGATCGAACCCCGGACCTTCCGCTCTCCGGGCAGACGTTCTACCACAAGACCACGGAGGCGGCACAGTTCACAGGGTGAATGTACTGTACACTACGAGTAGTGACAACACTGTAAAGACCTGTAAACATCGGTGGTAAAAAGGCTGAAGAACAACCGAGTCACTAACAGGATACGATCTCAGCGCCTGGCTTCTGACCCCAAGGCCTTACTATAGAATTTAAATAGGTGTGATGAGTTCCACCAGTAGGGCAGGTTGTGCTCACCTTTTCAAGACATATGGTATCCCCACTATTTGATAGTTATTAATAGTGAGTGAGTGAGTGAGTTGGGTTTAACGCCGCTTTTAACAGTATTCCAGTCATATCACGGCGTGTCAGCTTAATGTGGGAGGAAAGCCCGAAGTGATGCAGGTCTCAGACGTCGACCACTTCGGTGAAACCCACGAGCACGGGTATGGTGCTGACAAACCTAGAAACATAATCGGGGCGAACCGGGATTCGAACCCACAATCATAGGTTTCTAGCGTGCCCAAGGGACGCAACTCTGCACAGCGAATCGCGGCGCCTTAGACAACTGGACCACCCGTGCCCCCAATAGTGATTAATAAATACATGCTTATGATATAGTAAGAATTGTACAATGTACTCTGCCTAAGTAGAGATTAATGTTTATGGAAATGTTTTTGTCATTTTTATTTATTATCAAGACCATATGACTGGAGGAAACTTATTTCACTTGTGCTTAGATTTGGAGTAAGGTTTACTATGTCTACATGTTGTCAATTTTATTCAGTTACTCTTGTAGGACAAAAGAAAGAATTGGGAACTGGTTCAGAATTATGGCCTCAAAAGCCACCAGTCTATGGGGACTACAATCATTGGATTTTGAATCAATAAAATTTAGTAGTTTGTTTGTTGAAGGCTATGTGTCAATACAACCTTCAGATCCCAAACCTCCTAGCTCCTGAACCTTCTGGATCCTGCACCTTCTAGACCCTGAACAACCAGGATTCCAAATCCGACATCCCAAACCTCCTAGATCCTGAACTTCTGAGATCCCAAACCTCTTAGATCCTGAACCTCCTAGATCCCCGAACCTCATAGATCCCAAATCTCTTAGATCCCAAACTTCTTATATCCTCAACCTCCTAGATCCTGAACTTCCGAGATCCCCAACCTCTTAGATCCTGAACCACCTAGATCCCAACCTCTAGATCCCAAACTTCCTAGATCCCAACCTCTTAGATCCCGAACTTCCTAGATCCCAACCTCTTAGATCCCGAACTTCCTAGATTCTGAACCTCCTAGATCCCGAACTTTCTAGATTCTGAACCTCCTAGATCCTGAACTTCCTAGATCCCAACCTCTTAGATCCCGAACTTCCTAGATCCCAACCTCTTAGATCCGGAACTTATTATATCCCCTCCCAGATACCAAACTTCCAAGATTCTGTATCTCCCAGATCACGTGCCTCCTACATCCCAAACCTCCTAAATTGTGAACCTCCTATATCCTGAACCTCCTATATCCCCAACCTCTTAGATCCTGAAACTCTTAGATCCTGAACTTCCCAGATCCTGAACCTCCTAGATCCCCAACCTCTAGATCCCAAACTTCCTAGATCCCAACCTCTTAGATCCTGAAGCTCCTAGATCCCCAACCTCTTAGATCCTCAACCTCTTTGATCCCGAACCTCTTAGATCCTAAACTAAATAGATCCACAACCTCTTAGATCCTGAACTTAGCAGATCCACAACCTCTTAGATCCTGAAGCTCCTAGATCCCCAACCTCTTAGATCCCCAACCTCTTTGATCCCGAACCTCTTAGATCCCCAACCTATTAGACCCTTAACCTCTTAGATCCAAAACCTTCTGAATCTCAAACCTTCTCAATCTGAACCAGTTCCCCAAATCGTTCAATTGATATTTTATTTTTGAATAACTGGAGACCAAGAGTTAGACCAACCTTGTGTTTGGCAGTTCATGACTATGACCAAGATGTGCTACACACGTTAGACCAACGTTGTGTTTGCCAGTACATGACTATGACCAAGACGTGCTACACCCGTTAGACCAACGTTGTGTTTGCCAGTACATGGCTATGACCAAGACTTGCTACACGCGTTAGACCAACGTTGTGTTTGCCAGTACATGGCTATGACCAAGACTTGCTACACGCGTTAGACCAACGTTGTGTTTGCCAGTACATGGCTATGACCAAGTTGTGCTACACACGTTAGACCAACGTTGTGTTTGCCAGTACATGGCTATGACCAAGTTGTGCTACACACGTTAGACCAACGTTGTGTTTGCCAGTACATGGCTATGACCAAGACTTGCTACACGCGTTAGACCAACGTTGTGTTTGCCAGTACATGGCTATGACCAAGACTTGCTACACGCGTTAGACCAACGTTGTGTTTGCCAGTACATGGCTATGACCAAGACTTGCTACACACGTTAGACCAACGTTGTGTTTGCCAGTACATGGCTATGACCAAGTTGTGCTACACACGTTAGACCAATCTTGTGTTTGCCAGTACATGGCTATGACCAAGACTTGCTACACGCGTTAGACCAACGTTGTGTTTGCCAGTACATGGCTATGACCAAGTTGTGCTACACACGTTAGACCAACCTTGTGTTTGCCAGTACATGGCTATGACCAAGTTGTGCTACACACGTTAGACCAACGTTGTGTTTGCCAGTACATGGCTATGACCAAGTTGTGCTACACCCGTTAGACCAACCTTGTGTTTGCCAGTACATGGCTATGACCAAGTTGTGCTACACACGTTAGACCAACCTTGTGTTTGCCAGTACATGGCTATGACCAAGTTGTGCTACACACGTTAGACCAACGTTGTGTTTGCCAGTACATGGCTATGACCAAGTTGTGCTACACACGTTAGACCAACCTTGTGTTTGCCAGTACATGGCTATGACCAAGTTGTGCTACACACGTTAGACCAACCTTGTGTTTGCCAGTACATGGCTATGACCAAGTTGTGCTACACACGTTAGACCAACCTTGTGTTTGCCAGTACATGGCTATGACCAAGTTGTGCTACACACGTTAGACCAACCTTGTGTTTGCCAGTACATGGCTATGACCAAGTTGTGCTACACACGTTAGACCAACCTTGTGTTTGCCAGTACATGGCTATGACCAAGTTGTGCTACACACGTTAGACCAACCTTGTGTTTGCCTCCTTCAGTCCTGCCTTGAAGTTCTGCAGTGCAGCTGTCTTGAAAATCGATGGCAAGAGGCCGCGGAAGTCGGCGCCAACTCGACTGAAGCTCAGCCCAAAATACATACACTGACCGAGGAGTGAATCCAGTCTCCCCCCGACTCCATGCTGCAGGTCTATCTCTAGCGTACTCAGGAAGTGGGACACCTGTAGGGAACAGTAAATATCAGTTGGAGGGAGTGGGACACCTGCAGGTCACAGTAAATATCAGTTGGAGGGAGTGAGACACCTGTAGGACACAGTAAATATCAGTTGGGGGGAGTGAGACACCTGCAGGACACAGTAAATATCAGTTGGAGGGAGTGAGACACCTGCAGGTCACAGTAAATATCAGTTGGAGTGAGGGAGACACCTGTAGGTCACAGTAAATATCAGTTTGGAGGGAGGGAGACACCTGTAGGTCACAGTAAATATCAGTTTGGAGGGAGGGAGACACCTGTAGGTCACAGTAAATATCAGTTTGGAGGGAGTGGGACTCCTCCAGGACACAGTAAATATCAGTTGGAGGGAGGGAGACACCTGTAGGTCACAGTAAATATCAGTTGGAGTGAGGGAGACACCTGTAGGTCACAGTAAATATCAGTTTGGAGTGAGGGAGACACCTGTAGGTCACAGTAAATATCAGTTTGGAGGGAGGGAGACACCTGTAGGTCACAGTAAATATCAGTTTGGAGGGAGTGGGACTCCTCCAGGACACAGTAAATATCAGTTGGAGGGAGTGGGACACCTGCAGGTCACAGTAAATATCAGTTGGAGTGAGGGAGACACCTGTAGGTCACAGTAAATATCAGTTTGGAGGGAGGGAGACACCTGTAGGTCACAGTAAATATCAGTTTGGAGGGAGGGAGACACCTGTAGGTCACAGTAAATATCAGTTTGGAGGGAGTGGGACTCCTCCAGGACACAGTAAATATCAGTTTGGAGGGAGTGGGACTCCTCCAGGACACAGTAAATATCAGTTGGAGGGAGGGAGACACCTGTAGGTCACAGTAAATATCAGTTGGAGTGAGGGAGACACCTGTAGGTCACAGTAAATATCAGTTTGGAGTGAGGGAGACACCTGTAGGTCACAGTAAATATCAGTTTGGAGGGAGGGAGACACCTGTAGGTCACAGTAAATATCAGTTTGGAGGGAGTGGGACTCCTCCAGGACACAGTAAATATCAGTTGGAGGGAGTGGGACACCTGCAGGTCACAGTAAATATCAGTTGGAGTGAGGGAGACACCTGTAGGTCACAGTAAATATCAGTTTGGAGGGAGGGAGACACCTGTAGGTCACAGTAAATATCAGTTTGGAGGGAGGGAGACACCTGTAGGTCACAGTAAATATCAGTTTGGAGGGAGGGAGACACCTGTAGGTCACAGTAAATATCAGTTTGGAGGGAGTGGGACTCCTCCAGGACACAGTAAATATCAGTTGGAGGGAGTGGGACACCTGCAGGTCACAGTAAATATCAGTTGGAGTGAGGGAGACACCTGTAGGTCACAGTAAATATCAGTTTGGAGGGAGGGAGACACCTGTAGGTCACAGTAAATATCAGTTTGGAGGGAGTGGGACTCCTCCAGGACACAGTAAATATCAGTTGGAGGGAGGGAGACACCTGTAGGTCACAGTAAATATCAGTTTGGAGGGAGTGGGACTCCTCCAGGTCACAGTAAATATCAGTTGGAGGGAGGGAGACACCTGTAGGTCACAGTAAATATCAGTTTGGAGGGAGTGGGACTCCTCCAGGTCACAGTAAATATCAGTTTGGAGGGAGTGGGACTCCTCCAGGTCACAGTAAATATCAGTTTGGAGGGAGTGAGACTCCTCCAGGACACAGTAAATATCAGTTGGAGGGAGTGGGACTCCTCCAGGACACAGTAAATATCAGTTGGAGTGAGTGGGACTCCTCCAGGTCACAGTAAATATCAGTTTGGAGGGAGTGGGACTCCTCCAGGTCACAGTAAATATCAGTTTGGAGGGAGTGGGACTCCTCCAGGTCACAGTAAATATCAGTTGGAGGGAGGGAGACACCTGTAGGTCACAGTAAATATCAGTTTGGAGGGAGTGGGACTCCTCTAGGACACAGTAAATATCAGTTGGAGTGAGTGGGACTCCTCCAGGTCACAGTAAATATCAGTTTGGAGGGAGTGGGACTCCTCCAGGTCACAGTAAATATCAGTTTGGAGGGAGTGGGACTCCTCCAGGTCACAGTAAATATCAGTTTGGAGGGAGTGGGACACCTGCAGGACACAGTAAATATCAGTTGGAGGGAGTGGGACACCTGTAGGTCACAGTTAATATCAGTTGGAGGGAATGGGACACCTGTAGGTCACAGTAAATATCAGTTGGAGGGAGGGAGACACCTGTAGGTCACAGTAAATATCAGTTGGAGGGAATGGGACACCTGCAGGACACAGTAAATATCAGTTGGAGGGAGGGAGACACCTGTAGGACACAGTAAATATCAGTTGGAGGGAGGGAGACACCTGTAGGTCACAGTAAATATCAGTTGGAGGGAGGGAGACACCTGTAGGACACAGTAAATATCAGTTGGAGGGAGACACCTGTAGGACACAGTAAATATCAGTTGGAGGGAGACACCTGCAGGACACAGTAAATATCAGTTGGAGTGAGTGAGACACCTGTAGGACACAGTAAATATCAGTTGGAGGGAGTGGGACTCCTCCAGGTCACAGTAAATATCAGTTTGGAGTGAGTGGGACTCCTCCAGGACACAGTAAATATCAGTTGGAGGGAGGGAGACACCTGTAGGTCACAGTAAATATCAGTTTGGAGGGAGGGAGACACCTGTAGGTCACAGTAAATATCAGTTTGGAGGGAGTGGGACTCCTCCAGGACACAGTAAATATCAGTTTGGAGGGAGTGGGACTCCTCCAGGACACAGTAAATATCAGTTGGAGGGAGGGAGACACCTGTAGGTCACAGTAAATATCAGTTGGAGTGAGGGAGACACCTGTAGGTCACAGTAAATATCAGTTTGGAGTGAGGGAGACACCTGTAGGTCACAGTAAATATCAGTTTGGAGGGAGGGAGACACCTGTAGGTCACAGTAAATATCAGTTTGGAGGGAGTGGGACTCCTCCAGGACACAGTAAATATCAGTTGGAGGGAGTGGGACACCTGCAGGTCACAGTAAATATCAGTTGGAGTGAGGGAGACACCTGTAGGTCACAGTAAATATCAGTTTGGAGGGAGGGAGACACCTGTAGGTCACAGTAAATATCAGTTTGGAGGGAGGGAGACACCTGTAGGTCACAGTAAATATCAGTTTGGAGGGAGGGAGACACCTGTAGGTCACAGTAAATATCAGTTTGGAGGGAGTGGGACTCCTCCAGGACACAGTAAATATCAGTTGGAGGGAGTGGGACACCTGCAGGTCACAGTAAATATCAGTTGGAGTGAGGGAGACACCTGTAGGTCACAGTAAATATCAGTTTGGAGGGAGGGAGACACCTGTAGGTCACAGTAAATATCAGTTTGGAGGGAGTGGGACTCCTCCAGGACACAGTAAATATCAGTTGGAGGGAGGGAGACACCTGTAGGTCACAGTAAATATCAGTTTGGAGGGAGTGGGACTCCTCCAGGTCACAGTAAATATCAGTTGGAGGGAGGGAGACACCTGTAGGTCACAGTAAATATCAGTTTGGAGGGAGTGGGACTCCTCCAGGTCACAGTAAATATCAGTTTGGAGGGAGTGGGACTCCTCCAGGTCACAGTAAATATCAGTTTGGAGGGAGTGAGACTCCTCCAGGACACAGTAAATATCAGTTGGAGGGAGTGGGACTCCTCCAGGACACAGTAAATATCAGTTGGAGTGAGTGGGACTCCTCCAGGTCACAGTAAATATCAGTTTGGAGGGAGTGGGACTCCTCCAGGTCACAGTAAATATCAGTTTGGAGGGAGTGGGACTCCTCCAGGTCACAGTAAATATCAGTTGGAGGGAGGGAGACACCTGTAGGTCACAGTAAATATCAGTTTGGAGGGAGTGGGACTCCTCTAGGACACAGTAAATATCAGTTGGAGTGAGTGGGACTCCTCCAGGTCACAGTAAATATCAGTTTGGAGGGAGTGGGACTCCTCCAGGTCACAGTAAATATCAGTTTGGAGGGAGTGGGACTCCTCCAGGTCACAGTAAATATCAGTTTGGAGGGAGGGGGACACCTGCAGGACACAGTAAATATCAGTTTGGAGGGAGTGGGACTCCTCCAGGACACAGTAAATATCAGTTGGAGGGAGGGAGACACCTGTAGGTCACAGTAAATATCAGTTGGAGGGAGGGAGACACCTGTAGGTCACAGTAAATATCAGTTGGAGGGAGGGAGACACCTGTAGGACACAGTAAATATCAGTTGGAGGGAGACACCTGTAGGACACAGTAAATATCAGTTGGAGGGAGACACCTGCAGGACACAGTAAATATCAGTTGGAGTGAGTGAGACACCTGTAGGACACAGTAAATATCAGTTGGAGGGAGGGAGACACCTGTAGGACACAGTAAATATCAGTTTGGAGGGAGTGGGACTCCTCCAGGTCACAGTAAATATCAGTTTGGAGGGAGTGGGACACCTGCAGGACACAGTAAATATCAGTTGGAGGGAGGGAGACACCTGTAGGTCACAGTAAATATCAGTTGGAGGGAATGGGACACCTGCAGGACACAGTAAATATCAGTTGGAGGGAATGGGACACCTGTAGGTCACAGTAAATATCAGTTGGAGGGAGGGAGACACCTGTAGGTCACAGTAAATATCAGTTGGAGGGAATGGGACACCTGCAGGACACAGTAAATATCAGTTGGAGGGAGGGAGACACCTGTAGGACACAGTAAATATCAGTTGGAGGGAGGGAGACACCTGTAGGTCACAGTAAATATCAGTTGGAGGGAGGGAGACACCTGTAGGACACAGTAAATATCAGTTGGAGGGAGACACCTGTAGGACACAGTAAATATCAGTTGGAGGGAGACACCTGCAGGACACAGTAAATATCAGTTGGAGTGAGTGAGACACCTGTAGGACACAGTAAATATCAGTTGGAGGGAGTGGGACTCCTCCAGGTCACAGTAAATATCAGTTTGGAGTGAGTGGGACTCCTCCAGGACACAGTAAATATCAGTTGGAGGGAGGGAGACACCTGTAGGTCACAGTAAATATCAGTTTGGAGGGAGGGAGACACCTGTAGGTCACAGTAAATATCAGTTTGGAGGGAGTGGGACTCCTCCAGGACACAGTAAATATCAGTTTGGAGGGAGTGGGACTCCTCCAGGACACAGTAAATATCAGTTGGAGGGAGGGAGACACCTGTAGGTCACAGTAAATATCAGTTGGAGTGAGGGAGACACCTGTAGGTCACAGTAAATATCAGTTTGGAGTGAGGGAGACACCTGTAGGTCACAGTAAATATCAGTTTGGAGGGAGGGAGACACCTGTAGGTCACAGTAAATATCAGTTTGGAGGGAGTGGGACTCCTCCAGGACACAGTAAATATCAGTTGGAGGGAGTGGGACACCTGCAGGTCACAGTAAATATCAGTTGGAGTGAGGGAGACACCTGTAGGTCACAGTAAATATCAGTTTGGAGGGAGGGAGACACCTGTAGGTCACAGTAAATATCAGTTTGGAGGGAGGGAGACACCTGTAGGTCACAGTAAATATCAGTTTGGAGGGAGGGAGACACCTGTAGGTCACAGTAAATATCAGTTTGGAGGGAGTGGGACTCCTCCAGGACACAGTAAATATCAGTTGGAGGGAGTGGGACACCTGCAGGTCACAGTAAATATCAGTTGGAGTGAGGGAGACACCTGTAGGTCACAGTAAATATCAGTTTGGAGGGAGGGAGACACCTGTAGGTCACAGTAAATATCAGTTTGGAGGGAGTGGGACTCCTCCAGGACACAGTAAATATCAGTTGGAGGGAGGGAGACACCTGTAGGTCACAGTAAATATCAGTTTGGAGGGAGTGGGACTCCTCCAGGTCACAGTAAATATCAGTTGGAGGGAGGGAGACACCTGTAGGTCACAGTAAATATCAGTTTGGAGGGAGTGGGACTCCTCCAGGTCACAGTAAATATCAGTTTGGAGGGAGTGGGACTCCTCCAGGTCACAGTAAATATCAGTTTGGAGGGAGTGAGACTCCTCCAGGACACAGTAAATATCAGTTGGAGGGAGTGGGACTCCTCCAGGACACAGTAAATATCAGTTGGAGTGAGTGGGACTCCTCCAGGTCACAGTAAATATCAGTTTGGAGGGAGTGGGACTCCTCCAGGTCACAGTAAATATCAGTTTGGAGGGAGTGGGACTCCTCCAGGTCACAGTAAATATCAGTTGGAGGGAATGGGACACCTGCAGGACACAGTAAATATCAGTTGGAGGGAATGGGACACCTGTAGGTCACAGTAAATATCAGTTGGAGGGAGGGAGACACCTGTAGGTCACAGTAAATATCAGTTGGAGGGAATGGGACACCTGCAGGACACAGTAAATATCAGTTGGAGGGAGGGAGACACCTGTAGGACACAGTAAATATCAGTTGGAGGGAGGGAGACACCTGTAGGTCACAGTAAATATCAGTTGGAGGGAGGGAGACACCTGTAGGACACAGTAAATATCAGTTGGAGGGAGACACCTGTAGGACACAGTAAATATCAGTTGGAGGGAGACACCTGCAGGACACAGTAAATATCAGTTGGAGTGAGTGAGACACCTGTAGGACACAGTAAATATCAGTTGGAGGGAGTGGGACTCCTCCAGGTCACAGTAAATATCAGTTTGGAGTGAGTGGGACTCCTCCAGGACACAGTAAATATCAGTTGGAGGGAGGGAGACACCTGTAGGTCACAGTAAATATCAGTTTGGAGGGAGGGAGACACCTGTAGGTCACAGTAAATATCAGTTTGGAGGGAGTGGGACTCCTCCAGGACACAGTAAATATCAGTTTGGAGGGAGTGGGACTCCTCCAGGACACAGTAAATATCAGTTGGAGGGAGGGAGACACCTGTAGGTCACAGTAAATATCAGTTGGAGTGAGGGAGACACCTGTAGGTCACAGTAAATATCAGTTTGGAGTGAGGGAGACACCTGTAGGTCACAGTAAATATCAGTTTGGAGGGAGGGAGACACCTGTAGGTCACAGTAAATATCAGTTTGGAGGGAGTGGGACTCCTCCAGGACACAGTAAATATCAGTTGGAGGGAGTGGGACACCTGCAGGTCACAGTAAATATCAGTTGGAGTGAGGGAGACACCTGTAGGTCACAGTAAATATCAGTTTGGAGGGAGGGAGACACCTGTAGGTCACAGTAAATATCAGTTTGGAGGGAGGGAGACACCTGTAGGTCACAGTAAATATCAGTTTGGAGGGAGGGAGACACCTGTAGGTCACAGTAAATATCAGTTTGGAGGGAGTGGGACTCCTCCAGGACACAGTAAATATCAGTTGGAGGGAGTGGGACACCTGCAGGTCACAGTAAATATCAGTTGGAGTGAGGGAGACACCTGTAGGTCACAGTAAATATCAGTTTGGAGGGAGGGAGACACCTGTAGGTCACAGTAAATATCAGTTTGGAGGGAGTGGGACTCCTCCAGGACACAGTAAATATCAGTTGGAGGGAGGGAGACACCTGTAGGTCACAGTAAATATCAGTTTGGAGGGAGTGGGACTCCTCCAGGTCACAGTAAATATCAGTTGGAGGGAGGGAGACACCTGTAGGTCACAGTAAATATCAGTTTGGAGGGAGTGGGACTCCTCCAGGTCACAGTAAATATCAGTTTGGAGGGAGTGGGACTCCTCCAGGTCACAGTAAATATCAGTTTGGAGGGAGTGAGACTCCTCCAGGACACAGTAAATATCAGTTGGAGGGAGTGGGACTCCTCCAGGACACAGTAAATATCAGTTGGAGTGAGTGGGACTCCTCCAGGTCACAGTAAATATCAGTTTGGAGGGAGTGGGACTCCTCCAGGTCACAGTAAATATCAGTTTGGAGGGAGTGGGACTCCTCCAGGTCACAGTAAATATCAGTTGGAGGGAGGGAGACACCTGTAGGTCACAGTAAATATCAGTTTGGAGGGAGTGGGACTCCTCTAGGACACAGTAAATATCAGTTGGAGTGAGTGGGACTCCTCCAGGTCACAGTAAATATCAGTTTGGAGGGAGTGGGACTCCTCCAGGTCACAGTAAATATCAGTTTGGAGGGAGTGGGACTCCTCCAGGTCACAGTAAATATCAGTTTGGAGGGAGGGGGACACCTGCAGGACACAGTAAATATCAGTTTGGAGGGAGTGGGACTCCTCCAGGACACAGTAAATATCAGTTGGAGGGAGGGAGACACCTGTA
This sequence comes from Haliotis rufescens, assembly GCF_023055435.1. NCBI lineage: Eukaryota > Metazoa > Mollusca > Gastropoda > Lepetellida > Haliotidae > Haliotis > Haliotis rufescens. The sequence continues at coordinate 8,064,406 of NW_025963935.1, forward strand.
GGTCACAGTAAATATCAGTTGGAGGGAGGGAGACACCTGTAGGTCACAGTAAATATCAGTTGGAGGGAGGGAGACACCTGTAGGACACAGTAAATATCAGTTGGAGGGAGACACCTGTAGGACACAGTAAATATCAGTTGGAGGGAGACACCTGCAGGACACAGTAAATATCAGTTGGAGTGAGTGAGACACCTGTAGGACACAGTAAATATCAGTTGGAGGGAGGGAGACACCTGTAGGACACAGTAAATATCAGTTGGAGGGAGTGGGACTCCTCCAGGTCACAGTAAATATCAGTTTGGAGTGAGTGGGACTCCTCCAGGACACAGTAAATATCAGTTGGAGGGAGGGAGACACCTGTAGGACACAGTAAATATCAGTTGGAGGGAGGGAGACACCTGTAGGACACAGTAAATATCAGTTGGAGGGAGGGAGACACCTGCAGGACACAGTAAATATCAGTTGGAGGGAGGGAGACACCTGTAGGACACAGTAAATATCAGTTGGAGGGAGGGAGACTCCTGTAGGACACAGTAAATATCAGTTGGAGGGAGGGAGACTCCTGTAGGACACAGTAAATATCAGTTGGAGGGAGGGAGACTCCTGTAGGACACAGTAAATATCAGTTGGAGGGAGTGGGACACCTGTAGGACACAGTAAATATCAGTTGGAGTGAGGGAGACACCTGTAGGTCACAGTAAATATCAGTTGGAGGGAGGGAGACTCCTGTAGGACACAGTAAATATCAGTTGGAAGGAGGGAGACACCTGTAGGACACAGTAAATATCAGTTGGAGGGAGGGAGACACCTGTAGGACACAGTAAATATCAGTTGGAGGGAGGGAGACACCTACAGGACACAGTAAATATCAGTTGGAGGGAATGGGACACCTGTAGGACACAGTAAATATCAGTTGGAGGGAATGAGACACCTGTAGGTCACAGTAAATCTCAGTTGGAGGGAGGGAGACACCTGTAGGTCACAGTAAATATCAGTTGGAGGGAATGGGACACCTGTAGGACACAGTAAATATCAGTTGGAGGGAGGGAGACACCTGTAGGACACAGTAAATATCAGTTGGAGGGAGGGAGACACCTGTAGGACACAGTAAATATCAGTTGGAGGGAGACACCTGTAGGTCACAGTAAATATCAGTTGGAGGGAGGGAGACACCTGTAGGTCACAGTAAATATCAGTTGGAGTGAGTGAGACACCTGTAGGACACAGTAAATATCAGTTGGAGGGAGACACCTGTAGGACACAGTAAATATCAGTTGGAGGGAATGGGACACCTGTAGGACACAGTAAATATCAGTTGGAGGGAATGGGACACCTGTAGGACACAGTAAATATCAGTTGGAGGGAATGAGACACCTGTAGGTCACAGTAAATATCAGTTGGAGGGAGGGAGACACCTGTAGGTCACAGTAAATATCAGTTGGAGGGAATGGGACACCTGTAGGACACAGTAAATATCAGTTGGAGGGAGGGAGACACCTGTAGGACACAGTAAATATCAGTTGGAGGGAGGGAGACACCTGTAGGACACAGTAAATATCAGTTGGAGGGAGACACCTGTAGGTCACAGTAAATATCAGTTGGAGGGAGGGAGACACCTGTAGGTCACAGTAAATATCAGTTGGAGGGAGACACCTGTAGGACACAGTAAATATCAGTTGGAGGGAATGGGACACCTGTAGGACACAGTAAATATCAGTTGGAGGGAATGAGACACCTGTAGGACACAGTAAATATCAGTTGGAGGGAATGAGACACCTGCAGGACACAGTAAATATCAGATGGAGGGAATGAGACACCTGTAGGACACAGTAAATATCAGTTGGAGGGAATGAGACACCTGTAGGACACAGTAAATATCAGTTGGAGGGAGACACCTGTAGGTCACAGTAAATATCAGTTGGAGGGAGGGAGACACCTGTAGGTCACAGTAAATATCAGTTGGAGGGAGACACCTGTAGGACACAGTAAATATCAGTTGGAGGGAATGGGACACCTGTAGGACACAGTAAATATCAGTTGGAGGGAATGAGACACCTGCAGGACACAGTAAATATCAGTTGGAGGGAATGAGACACCTGTAGGACACAGTAAATATCAGTTGGAGGGAATGAGACACCTGTAGGACACAGTAAATATCAGTTGGAGGGAGACACCTGTAGGACACAGAAAATATCAGTTGGAGGGAGGGAGACACCTGTAGGACACAGTAAATATCAGTTGGAGGGAATGGGACACCTGCAGGACACAGTAAATATCAGTTGGAGGGAGTGGGACACCTGTAGGTCACAGTTAATATCAGTTGGAGGGAGGGAGACACCTGTAGGACACAGTAAATATCAGTTGGAGTGAGTGGGACACCTGTAGGTCACAGTAAATATCAGTTGGAGGGAGTGGGACACCTGCAGGACACAGTAAATATCAGTTGGAGGGAGTGGGACACCTGTAGGTCACAGTAAATATCAGTTGGAGGGAGGGAGACACCTACAGGTCACAGTAAATATCAGTTGGAGGGAGACACCTGTAGGACACAGTAAATATCAGTTGGAGGGAGGGAGACACCTGTAGGACACAGTAAATATCAGTTGGAGGGAGGGAGACACCTGCAGGACACAGTAAATATCAGTTGGGGGGAGACACCTACAAGTCACAGTAAATATCAGTTGGAGTGAGTGGGACACCTGCAGGACACAGTAAATATCAGTTGGAGGGAGGGAGACACCTGTAGGACACAGTAAATATCAGTTGGAGTGAGTGGGACACCTGCAGGACACAGTAAATATCAGTTGGAGGGAGTGAGACACCTACAAGACACAGTAAATATCAGTTGGAGTGAGTGGGACACCTGTAGGACACAGTAAATATCAGTTGGAGGGAGGGAGACACCTGTAGGACACAGTAAATATCAGTTGGAGTGAGTGGGACACCTGCAGGACACAGTAAATATCAGTTGGAGGGAGTGAGACACCTGCAGGACACAGTAAATATCAGTTGGAGGGAGTGAGACACCTGCAGGAAACAGTAAATATCAGTTGGAGGGAGGGAGACACCTACAGGTCACAGTAAATATCAGTTGGAGGGAGTGAGACACCTGTAGGACACAGTAAATATCAGTTGGAGGGAGTGAGACACCTGTAGGACACAGTAAATATCAGTTTGGAGGGAATGGGACACCTGTAGGACACAGTAAATATCAGTTGGAGGGAGTGAGACACCTGTAGGTCACAGTAAATATCAGTTGGAGGGAGACTCCTGTAGGACACAGTAAATATCAGTTGGAGGGAGGGAGACACCTGTAGGACACAGTAAATATCAGTTGGAGGGAGACACCTGTAGGACACAGTAAATATCAGTTGGAGGGAATGGGACACCTGCAGGACACAGTAAATATCAGTTGGAGGGAATGAGACACCTGTAGGACACAGTAAATATCAGTTGGAGGGAGGGAGACACCTACAGGACACAGTAAATATCAGTTGGAGTGAGTGGGACACCTGTAGGTCACAGTAAATATCAGTTGGAGGGAGGGAGACACCTGTAGGACACAGTAAATATCAGTTGGAGTGAGTGGGACACCTGTAGGTCACAGTAAATATCAGTTGGAGTGAGGGAGACACCTGTAGGTCACAGTAAATATCAGTTGGAGGGAGTGGGACACCTGCAGGACACAGTAAATATCAGTTGGAGGGAGACACCTGTAGGACACAGTAAATATCAGTTGGAGGGAGTGGGACACCTGTAGGACACAGTAAATATCAGTTGGAGGGAGGGAGACACCTGTAGGACACAGTTAATATCAGTTGGAGGGAGGGAGACACCTGTAGGACACAGTAAATATCAGTTGGAGGGAGTGGGACACCTGCAGGACACAGTAAATATCAGTTGGAGGGAGACACCTGTAGGACACAGTAAATATCAGTTGGAGGGAGGGAGACACCTACAGGTCACAGTAAATATCAGTTGGAGGGAGACACCTGTAGGACACAGTAAATATCAGTTGGAGGGAGTGGGACACCTGTAGGTCACAGTAAATATCAGTTGGAGGGAGGGAGACACCTGTAGGTCACAGTAAATATCAGTTGGAGGGAGACACCTGTAGGACACAGTAAATATCAGTTGGAGGGAGGGAGACACCTGTAGGACACAGTAAATATCAGTTGGAGGGAGGGAGACACCTGTAGGACACAGTAAATATCAGTTGGAAGGAGGGAGACACCTGTAGGACACAGTAAATATCAGTTGGAGTGAGGGAGACACCTGTAGGACACAGTAAATATCAGTTGGAGGGAGTGGGACACCTGTAGGACACAGTTAATATCAGTTGGAAGGAGGGAGACACCTGTAGGACACAGTAAATATCAGTTGGAGGGAGACACCTGTAGGACACAGTAAATATCAGTTGGAGGGAGTGGGACACCTGTAGGACACAGTAAATATCAGTTGGAGGGAGACACCTGTAGGACACAGTAAATATCAGTTGGAGTGAGGGAGACACCTGTAGGACACAGTAAATATCAGTTGGAAGGAGGGAGACACCTGTAGGACACAGTAAATATCAGTTGGAGGGAGGGAGACACCTGTAGGTCACAGTAAATATCAGTTGGAGGGAATGGGACACCTGTAGGTCACAGTAAATATCAGTTGGAGGGAATGGGACACCTGTAGGACACAGTAAATATCAGTTGGAGGGAGGGAGACACCTGTAGGTCACAGTAAATATCAGTTGGAGGGAGTGGGACACCTGTAGGACACAGTAAATATCAGTTGGAGGGAGGGAGACACCTGTAGGACACAGTTAATATCAGTTGGAGGGAGGGAGACACCTGTAGGTCACAGTAAATATCAGTTGGAGGGAGTGGGACACCTGCAGGACACAGTAAATATCAGTTGGAGGGAGACACCTGTAGGACACAGTAAATATCAGTTGGAGGGAGGGAGACACCTGTAGGACACAGTAAATATCAGTTGGAGGGAATGGGACACCTGTAGGACACAGTAAATATCAGTTGGAGGGAGGGAGACACCTGTAGGACACAGTAAATATCAGTTGGAGGGAGACACCTGTAGGACACAGTAAATATCAGTTGGAGGGAATGAGACACCTGTAGGTCACAGTAAATATCAGTTGGAGGGAGACACCTGTAGGACACAGTTAATATCAGTTGGAGGGAATGAGACACCTGTAGGACACAGTAAATATCAGTTGGAAGGAGGGAGACACCTGTAGGACACAGTAAATATCAGTTGGAGGGAGGGAGACACCTGTAGGACACAGTAAATATCAGTTGGAGGGAGGGAGACACCTGCAGGACACAGTAAATATCAGTTGGAGGGAATGAGACACCTGTAGGTCACAGTAAATATCAGTTGGAGGGAGACACCTGTAGGACACAGTTAATATCAGTTGGAGGGAGACACCTGTAGGACACAGTAAATATCAGTTGGAGGGAGACACCTGTAGGACACAGTAAATATCAGTTGGAGGGAGGGAGACACCTGTAGGACACAGTAAATATCAGTTGGAGGGAGGGAGACACCTGTAGGTCACAGTAAATATCAGTTGGAGGGAGGGAGACACCTGTAGGTCACAGTAAATATCAGTTGGAGGGAATGAGACACCTGTAGGTCACAGTAAATATCAGTTGGAGGGAGACACCTGTAGGACACAGTTAATATCAGTTGGAGGGAGACACCTGTAGGACACAGTAAATATCAGTTGGAGGGAGACACCTGTAGGACACAGTAAATATCAGTTGGAGGGAGGGAGACACCTGTAGGACACAGTAAATATCAGTTGGAGGGAGTGGGACACCTGTAGGACACAGTAAATATCAGTTGGAGGGAGTGAGACACCTGCAGGTCACAGTAAATATCAGTTGGAGTGAGACACCTGTAGGTCACAGTAAATATCAGTTGGAGGGAGGGAGACACCTGTAGGACACAGTAAATATCAGTTGGAGGGAGTGGGACACCTGTAGGACACAGTAAATATCAGTTGGAAGGAGGGAGACACCTGTAGGACACAGTAAATATCAGTTGGAGGGAGACACCTGTAGGACACAGTAAATATCAGTTGGAAGGAGGGAGACACCTGTAGGACACAGTAAATATCAGTTGGAGGGAGACACCTGTAGGACACAGTAAATATCAGTTGGAGGGAGTGGGACACCTGTAGGACACAGTAAATATCAGTTGGAAGGAGGGAGACACCTGTAGGACACAGTAAATATCAGTTGGAGGGAGACACCTGTAGGACACAGTAAATATCAGTTGGAGGGAGTGGGACACCTGTAGGACACAGTAAATATCAGTTGGAAGGAGGGAGACACCTGTAGGACACAGTAAATATCAGTTGGAGGGAGTGGGACACCTGTAGGACACAGTAAATATCAGTTGGAGGGAGGGAGACACCTGTAGGACACAGTAAATATCAGTTGGAGGGAGACACCTGTAGGACACAGTAAATATCAGTTGGAGGGAGACACCTGTAGGACACAGTAAATATCAGTTGGAGGGAGACACCTGTAGGACACAGTAAATATCAGTTGGAGGGAGACACCTGTAGGACACAGTAAATATCAGTTGGAGGGAGACACCTGTAGGACACAGTAAATATCAGTTGGAGGGAGTGGGACACCTGTAGGACACAGTAAATATCAGTTGGAGTGAGGGAGACACCTGTAGGACACAGTAAATATCAGTTGGAGGGAGGGAGACACCTGTAGGACACAGTAAATATCAGTTGGAGGGAGACACCTGTAGGACACAGTAAATATCAGTTGGAGTGAGGGAGACACCTGTAGGACACAGTAAATATCAGTTGGAGGGAGTGGGACACCTGTAGGACACAGTAAATATCAGTTGGAGGGAGGGAGACACCTGTAGGTCACAGTAAATATCAGTTGGAGGGAGGGAGACACCTACAGGACACAGTAAATATCAGTTGGAGGGAGACACCTGTAGGACACAGTAAATATCAGTTGGAGGGAGACACCTGTAGGTCACAGTAAATATCAGTTGGAAGGAGGGAGACACCTGTAGGACACAGTAAATATCAGTTGGAGGGAGTGGGACACCTGTAGGACACAGTAAATATCAGTTGGAGGGAGGGAGACACCTGTAGGTCACAGTAAATATCAGTTGGAGGGAGGGAGACACCTACAGGACACAGTAAATATCAGTTGGAGGGAGACACCTGTAGGACACAGTAAATATCAGTTGGAGGGAGACACCTGTAGGACACAGTAAATATCAGTTGGAGGGAGGGAGACACCTGTAGGACACAGTAAATATCAGTTGGAGGGAGGGAGACACCTGTAGGACACAGTAAATATCAGTTGGAGGGAGACACCTGTAGGACACAGTAAATATCAGTTGGAGGGAATGGGACACCTGTAGGACACAGTAAATATCAGTTGGAGGGAGGGAGACACCTGTAGGACACAGTAAATATCAGTTGGAAGGAGGGAGACACCTACAGGACACAGTAAATATCAGTTGGAGGGAGACACCTGTAGGACACAGTTAATATCAGTTGGAGGGAGGGAGACACCTGTAGGACACAGTAAATATCAGTTGGAGGGAGGGAGACACCTGTAGGACACAGTAAATATCAGTTGGAAGGAGGGAGACACCTACAGGACACAGTAAATATCAGTTGGAGGGAGACACCTGTAGGACACAGTAAATATCAGTTGGAGGGAGGGAGACACCTGTAGGACACAGTAAATATCAGTTGGAGGGAGACACCTGTAGGACACAGTAAATATCAGTTGGAAGGAGGGAGACACCTACAGGACACAGTAAATATCAGTTGGAGTGAGTGGGACACCTGTAGGTCACAGTAAATATCAGTTGGAGTGAGGGAGACACCTGTAGGACACAGTAAATATCAGTTGGAGGGAGGGAGACACCTGTAGGACACAGTAAATATCAGTTGGAGGGAGTGGGACACCTGTAGGACACAGTAAATATCAGTTGGAGGGAGGGAGACACCTGTAGGACACAGTTAATATCAGTTGGAGGGAGACACCTGTAGGACACAGTAAATATCAGTTGGAGGGAGGGAGACACCTGTAGGACACAGTTAATATCAGTTGGAGGGAGGGAGACACCTGTAGGACACAGTAAATATCAGTTGGAGGGAGGGAGACACCTGTAGGACACAGTAAATATCAGTTGGAGGGAGGGAGACACCTGTAGGACACAGTAAATATCAGTTGGAGGGAGGGAGACACCTGTAGGACACAGTAAATATCAGTTGGAGGGAGTGGGACACCTGTAGGACACAGTAAATATCAGTTGGAGGGAGGGAGACACCTGTAGGACACAGTAAATATCAGTTGGAGGGAGACACCTGTAGGACACAGTAAATATCAGTTGGAGGGAGACACCTGTAGGACACAGTAAATATCAGTTGGAGGGAGTGGGACACCTGTAGGACACAGTAAATATCAGTTGGAGGGAGACACCTGTAGGACACAGTAAATATCAGTTGGAGGGAGACACCTGTAGGACACAGTAAATATCAGTTGGAGGGAGACACCTGTAGGTCACAGTAAATATCAGTTGGAGGGAGACACCTGTAGGACACAGTAAATATCAGTTGGAGGGAGTGGGACACCTGTAGGACACAGTAAATATCAGTTGGAGGGAGACACCTGTAGGACACAGTAAATATCAGTTGGAAGGAGGGAGACACCTACAGGACACAGTAAATATCAGTTGGAGTGAGTGGGACACCTGTAGGTCACAGTAAATATCAGTTGGAGTGAGGGAGACACCTGTAGGACACAGTAAATATCAGTTGGAGGGAGGTAGACACCTGTAGGACACAGTAAATATCAGTTGGAGGGAGGGAGACTCCTGTAGGACACAGTAAATATCAGTTGGAAGGAGGGAGACACCTGTAGGACACAGTAAATATCAGTTGGAGGGAGACACCTGTAGGACACAGTAAATATCAGTTGGAGGGAGTGGGACACCTGTAGGACACAGTAAATATCAGTTGGAGGGAGGGAGACACCTGTAGGACACAGTAAATATCAGTTGGAGGGAGGGAGACACCTGTAGGACACAGTAAATATCAGTTGGAGGGAGACACCTGTAGGACACAGTAAATATCAGTTGGAGGGAGTGGGACACCTGCAGGACACAGTAAATATCAGTTGGAGGGAGTGGGACACCTGTAGGACACAGTAAATATCAGTTGGAGGGAGGGAGACACCTGTAGGACACAGTAAATATCAGTTGGAGTGAGTGAGACACCTGTAGGACACAGTAAATATCAGTTGGAGGGAGACACCTGTAGGACACAGTAAATATCAGTTGGAGGGAGTGGGACACCTGCAGGACACAGTAAATATCAGTTGGAGGGAGTGGGACACCTGTAGGACACAGTAAATATCAGTTGGAGGGAGGGAGACACCTGTAGGTCACAGTAAATATCAGTTGGAGGGAGACACCTGTAGGACACAGTAAATATCAGTTGGAGGGAGGGAGACACCTGTAGGACACAGTAAATATCAGTTGGAGGGAGACACCTGTAGGACACAGTAAATATCAGTTGGAGGGAGTGGGACACCTGTAGGACACAGTAAATATCAGTTGGAGGGAGGGAGACACCTGTAGGACACAGTTAATATCAGTTGGAGGGAGGGAGACACCTGTAGGACACAGTAAATATCAGTTGGAGGGAGACACCTGTAGGACACAGTAAATATCAGTTGGAGGGAGACACCTGTAGGACACAGTAAATATCAGTTGGAGGGAGGGAGACACCTGTAGGACACAGTAAATATCAGTTGGAGGGAGGGAGACACCTACAGGACACAGTAAATATCAGTTGGAGGGAGACACCTGTAGGACACAGTCAATATCAGTTGGAGGGCGGGAGACACCTGTAGGACACAGTAAATATCAGTTGGAGGGAGGGAGACACCTACAGGACACAGTAAATATCAGTTGGAGGGAGGGAGACACCTGTAGGACACAGTCAATATCAGTTGGAGGGCGGGAGACACCTGTAGGACACAGTAAATATCAGTTGGAGGGCGGGAGACACCTGTAGGACACAGTAAATATCAGTTGGAGGGAGGGAGACACCTACAGGACACAGTAAATATCAGTTGGAGGGAGACACCTGTAGGACACAGTCAATATCAGTTGGAGGGAGGGAGACACCTGTAGGACACAGTAAATATCAGTTGGAGGGAGGGAGACACCTACAGGACACAGTAAATATCAGTTGGAGTGAGTGGGACACCTGTAGGTCACAGTAAATATCAGTTGGAGGGAGGGAGACACCTGTAGGACACAGTAAATATCAGTTGGAGGGAGACACCTGTAGGACACAGTAAATATCAGTTGGAGGGAGACACCTGTAGGACACAGTAAATATCAGTTGGAGGGAGACACCTACAGGACACAGTAAATATCAGTTGGATGGAGACACCTGTAGGACACAGTAAATATCAGTTGGAGGGAGACACCTGTAGGACACAGTAAATATCAGTTGGAGGGAGGGAGACACCTACAGGACACAGTAAATATCAGTTGGAGGGAGACACCTGTAGGACACAGTAAATATCAGTTGGAGTGAGTGGGACACCTGCAGGTCACAGTAAATATCAGTTGGAAGGAGGGAGACACCTACAGGACACAGTAAATATCAGTTGGAGGGAGTGGGACACCTGCAGGTCACAGTAAATATCAGTCAGAGATCTGTGAGTAAGATGTGTCTGTGATGTTTAGATCTGTGATCTGTCACAGGGATCTATCAGTGGGATCTATCAGTGGGATCTATCAGTTTGATCTATCAGAGGGATCTATCAGTGGGATCTATCAGTGGGATCTATCAGTGGGATCTATCAGTTGGATCTATCAGAGGGATCTGTCAGTGGGATCTATCAGTGGGATCTATCAGTGGGATCTGTCAGTGGGATCTGTCAGTGGGATCTATCAGTGGGATCTGTCAGTGGGATCTCTCAGAGGGACCTGTCAGTGGGATCTATCAGTGGGATCTGTCAGTGGGATCTGTCAGTGGGATCTATCAGTGGGATCTGTCAGTGTGACCTGTCAGTGGGATCTATCAGTGGGATCTGTCAGTGGGATCGCTCAATGGGATCTATCAGTGGGATCTATCAGTGGGATCTGTCAGTGGGATCTATCTTTCAGATTTATTAGTACGATCTGTCAGTGGGACCTGTCAGTGTGATTTGTCAGTGGGATCTGTCAGTGGCATCTATCAGTTAGATCTGTCAGTGGGATCTATCAGTCGGATCTGTCAGTGGGATCTATCAGTGGGATCTGTTAGTTAGATCTGTCAGTGGGATCTATCAGTTAGATCTGTCAGTGGGATCTATCAGTTAGATCTGTCAGTGGGATCTGTCAGTGGGATCTGTCAGTGGGATCTATCAGTGGGATCTGTCAGTGGGATCTATCAGTGGGATCTCACAGAGGGATCTGTCAGTGGGATCTGTCCGTGGGATCTATCAGTGGGATCTATCAGTGGGATCTGTTAGTTAGATCGGAGAGTGAGATCTGCCTAAGATCTGTCAGCGTGATCTGTCAGCAACCTGTGAGTGTGATCTATCTTTGTTTGTTGTTTAATGCTGCACTCAGCAATATTCCAGCTATATGATGGTGGCCTGTCTGTTATCAGTCTGACCATGAGTGTGATCTATCTTTCTTTGTTGTGTAACGCTGCACTCAGCAATATTCAAGCTATAGGATGGTGGCCTGTCTGTTATCAGTCTGACCATGAGTGTGATCTTTCTTTGTTTGTTTGTTGTTTAACGCTGCACTCAGCAATATTCCTGCTATAGGACGGTGGCTTGTCTGTTATCAGTCTGACCATGAGTGTGATCTATCTTTGTTTGTTGTGTAATGCTGCACTCAGCAATATTCCAGCTATAGGACGGTGGCCTGTCTGTTATCAGTCTGACCATGAGTGTGATCTATCTTTGTTTGTTGTTTAACGCTGCACTCAGCAATATTCAAGCTATAGAACGGTGGCCTGTCTGTTATCAGTCTAACCATGAGTGCGACCTATCTTTGTTTGTTGTTTAACGCTGCACTCAGCAATATTCCAGTTATAGGACGGTGGCCTGTCTGTTATCAGTCTGACCATGAGTGCGACCTATCTTTGTTTGTTGTTTAACGCTGCACTCAGCAATATTGCAGCTATAGGACGGTGGCCTGTCTGTTATCAGTCTGACCATGAGTGTGACCTATCTTTGTTTGTTGTTTAACGCTGCACTCAGCAATATTGCAGCTATAGGACGGTGGCCTGTCTGTTATCAGTCTGACCATGAGTGTGACCTATCTTTGTTTGTTGTTTAACGCTGCACTCAGCAATATTGCAGCTATAGGACGGTGGCCTGTCTGTTATAAGTCTTACCATGAGTGTGATCTATCTTTGTTTGTTGTTTAATGCTGCACTCAGCAATATTGCAGCTATAGGACGGTGGCCTGTCTGTTATCAGTCTGACCATGAGTGTGACCTATCTTTGTTTGTTGTTTAACGCTGCACTCAGCAATATTGCAGCTATAGGACGGTGGCCTGTCTGTTATCAGTCTTACCATGAGTGTGATCTATCTTTGTTTGTTGTTAAATGCTGCACTCAGCAATATTCCAGCTATAGGACGGTGGCCTGTCTGTTATCAGTCTGACCATGAGTGTGACCTATCTTTGTTTGTTGTTTAACGCTGCACTCAGCAATATTGCAGCTATAGGACGGTGGCCTGTCTGTTATCAGTCTGACCATGAGTGTGACCTATCTTTGTTTGTTGTGTAACGCTGCACTCAGCAATATTGCAGCTATAGGACGGTAGCCTGTCTGTTATCAGTCTGACCATGAGTGTGACCTATCTTTGTTTGTTGTTTAACGCTGCACTCAGCAATATTGCAGCTATAGGATGGTGGCTTGTCTGTTATCAGTCTGACCATGAGTGTGACCTATCTTTGTTTGTTGTTTAACGCTGCACTCAGCAATATTGCAGCTATAGGACGGTGGCCTGTCTGTTATCAGTCTGACCATGAGTGTGATCTATCTTTGTTTGTTGTTTAACGCTGCACTCAGCAATATTGCAGCTATAGGACGGTGGCCTGTCTGTTATCAGTCTGACCATGAGTGTGACCTATCTTTGTTTGTTGTTTAACGCTGCACTCAGCAATATTCCAGCTATAGGACGGTGGCCTGTCTGTTATCAGTCTGACCATGAGTGTGATCTATCTTTGTTTGTTGTTTAACGCTGCACTCAGCAATATTCCAGCTATAGGACGGTGGCCTGTCTGTTATCAGTCTTACCATGAGTGTGATCTATCTTTGTTTGTTGTTTAATGCTGCACTCAGCAATATTGCAGCTATAGGACGGTGGCCTGTCTGTTATCAGTCTGACCATGAGTGCGACCTATCTTTGTTTGTTGTTTAACGCTGCACTCAGCAATATTGCAGCTATAGGACGGTGGCCTGTCTGTTATCAGTCTTACCATGAGTGTGACCTATCTTTGTTTGTTGTTTAACGCTGCACTCAGCAATATTGCAGCTATAGGACGGTGGACTGTCTGTTATCAGTCTGACCATGAGTGTGACCTATCTTTGTTTGTTGTGTAACGCTGCACTCAGCAATATTGCAGCTATAGGATGGTGGCCTGTCTGTTATCAGTCTAACCATGAGTGTGACCTATCTTTGTTTGTTTGTTGTTTAACGCTGCACTCAGCAATATTGCAGCTATAGGATGGTGGCCTGTCTGTTATCAGTCTGACCATGAGTGTGATCTATCTTTGTTTGTTGTTTAATGCTGCACTCAGCAATATTGCAGCTATAGGACGGTGGCCTGTCTGTTATCAGTCTGACCATGAGTGCGACCTATCTTTGTTTGTTGTGTAACGCTGCACTCAGCAATATTGCAGCTATAGGACGGTGGCCTGTCTGTTATCAGTCTGACCATGAGTGTGACCTATCTTTGTTTGTTGTTTAACGCTGCACTCAGCAATATTGCAGCTATAGGACAGTGGCCTGTCTGTTATCAGTCTGACCATGAGTGTGACCTATCTTTGTTTGTTGTTTAACGCTGCACTCAGCAATATTGCAGCTATAGGACGGTGGCCTGTCTGTTATCAGTCTGACCATGAGTGTGATCTATCTTTGTTTGTTGTTTAACGCTGCACTCAGCAATATTCCAGCTATAGGACGGTGGCCTGTCTGTTATCAGTCTTACCATGAGTGTGATCTATCTTTGTTTGTTGTTTAACGCTGCACTCAGCAATATTGCAGCTCTAGGACGGTGGCCTGTCTGTTATCAGTCTGACCATGAGTGTGACCTATCTTTGTTTGTTGTGTAACGCTGCACTCAGCAATATTGCAGCTATAGGACGGTGGCCTGTCTGTTATCAGTCTGACCATGAGTGTGATCTATCTTTGTTTGTTGTCTAACGCTGCACTCAGCAATATTCTAGCTATAGGACGGTGGCCTGTCTGTTATCAGTCTGACCATGAGTGTGATCTATCTTTGTTTGTTGTTTAACGCTGCACTCAGCAATATTCCAGCTATAGGACGGTGGCCTGTCTGTTATCAGTCTGACCATGAGTGTGATCTATCTTTGTTTGTTGTTTAACGCTGCACTCAGCAATATTGCAGCTATAGGACGGTGGCCTGTCTGTTATCAGTCTGACCATGAGTGTGATCTATCTTTGTTTGTTGTTTAATGCTGCACTCAGCAATATTGCAGCTATAGGACGGTGGCCTGTCTGTTATCAGTCTGACCATGAGTGTGATCTATCTTTGTTTGTTGTTTAACGCTGCACTCAGCAATATTGCAGCTATAGGACGGTGGCCTGTCTGTTATCAGTCTCACCTTCTGGACCACCCAGCCATGGAAAAGCGCAGCCTCATTGATGGTTTCGTCTCGAGTGGTGGTGAGAAGTGGGTCCTCGTCGGAGAAGATGGCTCGATATTGTGTGATGATGTCAAACAGATGTACACGGCTCAGCTCGATCGTCTTGGTAATGTGGGCGTACGCTGTAACAAGCAGTGCAAGCTGAGGACATACATTAGAGGGTAGTGCTGGGACGATACACTGATGCATCGGTGGATTGCGACTTTTTTACTTCTCGATACAAGCATCGATCACGTCGCACACAAGGGCTGCAACGAATACACTATGAGGTGAATATGATTCATATCACGAATATAGGGTAACGAATACAAATATTTATTCACGAATACAATGACAAGTCAGCAGTTGATGTACAATTTATTATATTCAGTGAAAAATAACAACATTAATTATTTGACACGGTTGGTTAATTATTGATATATTATACATTCATATACTGCATTTATCCAGGGATAGTATCTGCTCAAATACTACAATGACCGATGACCACAATACTGTCAAATTATATATATGAGTGTTATCTTTGAAGAAATCTCTGCATATAAGATGTTCTTAAGGATATTTTTAGGTACACGGTATGTAGATGCACATGACTGCATATTCATAAATATAAAATCCATGGACCACGAATAACGAATTCAATTCATGAATGGATACTGTTCGATTCACCGAATACGCGAGTGAATCGTAACAGCCTTATCGCACACTAAGTAAAAAGTATCGATTTCTACCTTAAATGTTTGCTTAAATAACTGTTACACTTATTTTAGTAATGAAAGTTTGTAGTAAAAACGTAACTATTTTCATTCATTGTGCCATACTTCACACTGCTGACTGTAAATCGGGTATTTGGTCATCCTGTCTATGAAAAAGATGACTTAGGGACCACAGGTAAGAGCACCTGCAAGTATCATGATACATATCGGATCGTAAGTAAGGTATCGTGGTACTATTGGCTCTCACAGTTGGTGTATCGTCCCAGCCCTATTGGAGGGTATGTGTGTAACTCTGTGTGTCTGGGTGTGTATGTTTTCGCATGCGCGCAACTGTGTGTGTGCAAATGTGAGGGTGTGTGTGTGTGAGGTGAGGTGAAATAGGGTTTAACGTCCCGTCCAAGATTATTGTACTTATATAGCGACGTGCATGTACGTTTGTGTGGCTGCTTGTACTAGTCTGGACTGATGCCGATTTATAGTGCTAGCACACTGAGATACCATGCGGCAGTTTAACATGAATACCCCACTCAGACACAGTATACTGACTCCGAGCCGACCAGTCCTTGTTTTAGCCCCTTCATGCCGAGCGCCAGACAGGGTAACAACAAGTACCATCTTTTAACCTCTTTTGGTATGACTCGGCCGGGGGATTGAACCCCGGGACCTTCTGCTCCACGGAGGCGGTCTGTAATGCATGGAAGGTGTATGAAAGTGTGTACGTATGTGTGATGGTGTACGTATGAGTGTGTGCATTGACAGAATGTGTTACACTGAACATGTGTATGTGTGAGTGACACTGAGCATGTTTGTGAGCGTGTGTGAGGGACCAAACATTTGATATTATCGGGGAAAAAAAGAATTCTTGAAAAATTAATTATGCTTCAGATTGTTGGGTCTGCCATGTGTTGTAAATTTTACATTAAATTGTTTATTTATATACTTATCCTATTTCACACTATGCATGAAACATACTTGAATAAAGTTTCCAGCTTCAAAAAACAATTCACCCGAACACATCCCAGCATCACAATGGTCACCACCCAAGCAAATGAGTCACGCACTGAGAAGGGCGTCCGGACAATTTTGATCTGTCAATCCATAAGCACCTTGCGCTCTCTGGACGACGGACGGTCCTACCAATCCCCGGATGAATGGCGATCCCGATAGATATGGTGATAAGTCGAACCCCAGAGGTCAAAGGATACCTTGACCTAATAACGTCGAATGAGCTGTCAATCTCTTGAGTGATGGCGATCCGTCCAAGACTGTCGATCCTGTGAGTGATGGCGATCAGTGGCGAAGTACAAATCCTTTGATTGGTGTTGAACTGTCATGGCATGGTTGGTTGTTTGTTTAATGCCGCACTCAGCAATATTCCAGCTATATGACAGCGGCCTATAAATAATCAAGTCTGGACCAGACAGTCAGGTGATTGACAACATGAGCATCGATCCATGCAATTGGGATACGATGACATGCTTCCACCAAGTCAGCGAGTCTGACCATCCGATCCCGTACATTAACTTTTTACAACAAGCATAGTCGCCTTTTATTGCAAGCATGGATTGCTGAAGACCTATTCTACCCCGGATCTTCACGGGTATGGTGAACTGTTGAATTATCAACCTGTCGTTCCTTAGAGAGATATTGATCCGATAAAGAACGATAATCAGAAAGTCAACCCACTGAATGTCTCGAGATCTCAAGGCCTTACCTTCTGCCTATCTATCGACTTGTCAATCCGACGAAGACAGTGATGTCTATACATCAATGTGTCAAGATGTCAATTCTTAAGTGTCGTGCTGGTAGATTGCCGTGGTGTGTGTCCCATGGTTAAGGTAGGGACTATGGTGATGGGAGGGATGTGTTGGGGTGAGATGTTTTTTTAGCTGGAAACTTTGTTCTAGGATGTTTCCACACCAGGATCAAAGAAGTAAAAAATGCATAGTGTGACATAGGATAAGTTTGGTGCGAGGTGTTTTTCTTATACCATGCCGCAGTTTAACATGAATACCCCACTCAGACACAGTATACTGACTCCGAGCCGACCAGTCCTTGTTTTAGCCCCTTAATGCCGAGCGCCAGACAGGGTAACAACAAGTACCATCTTTTAACGTCTTACCTTCTGCCTATCTATCGACTTGTCAATCCGATGAAGGCTGTGATGTCTATACATCAATGTGTCAAGATGTCAATTCTTAAGTGTCGTGCTGGTAGATTGCAGTGGTGTGTGTCCCATGGTTAAGGTAGGGACTATGGTGATGTGAGGGATGTGTTGGGGTGAGATGTTTTTTAAGCTGGAAACTTTGTTCTAGGATGTTTCAACACCAGGTGAGTGAGTGAGTTGGGTTTAACGCCGCTATTAACAGTATTCCAGTCATATCACAGTGTGTCAGCTTAATGTGGGAGGAAAGCCCGAAGTGATGCAGGTCTCAGACGTTTACCACTTGAGTGAAACCAATGAGCATGGGTATGGTGCTGACAAACCTAGAAACATAATCGGTGCGAACCCCCAGATTCGAACCCAAAATCATAGGTTTTCTGGAGTGCCCAAGGGACACAACTCTGCGCAGCGAATCGCGCTGCCTTAGACGACTGGGCCACCCGTGCCCCCTTCCACACCAGGATCAAAGAAGTAAAAAATGCATAGAGTGACATAGGATAAGTTTGGTACGAGGTGTTTTCCTTACAAAAATATTCAGGCTCATAGTTTTAATGAAAACAAATATCTGCTTTTGTAGCTGTAGCTGAAATATATCTTATCTCCAGACAATTCCCAGCCTTCCCCCCTATCAAATTGTCAGTCCCTAACACTGTACATGTGGGCGAGAGTATGTGGACGTGTGGGTGAGTGTATGTGGACGTGTGGGTGAGTGTATGTGGACGTGTGGGCGTGTGTAACACTGTATATGTGGGCGAGTGTATGTGGACGTGTGGGCATGTGTAACACTGTATATGTGGGCGAGTGTATGTGGGCGTGTGGGCGTGTGGGCGTGTGTAAAACTGTATATGTGGGCGAGTGTATGTGGACGTGTGGGCGTGTGGGCGTGTGTAACACTGTATATGTGGGCGAGTGTATGTGGACGTGTGGGCGTGTGTAACACTGTATATGTGGGCGAGTGTATGTGGACCCGTGGGCGTGTGGGTGTGTGTAACACTGTACATGTGGGCGAGTGTATGTGGACGTGTGGGCGTGTGTAACACTGTATATGTGGGCGAGTGTATGTGGACGTGTGGGCGTGTGGGCGTGTGTAACACTGTATATGTGGGCGAGTGTATGTGGACGTGTGGGCGTGTGGGCGTGTGTAACACTGTATATGTGGGCGAGTGTATGTGGACGTGTGGGCGTGTGTAACACTGTATATGTGGGCGAGTGTATGTGGACGTGTGGGCGTGTGGGCGTGTGTAACACTGTATATGTGGGCGAGTGTATGTGGACGTGTGGGCGTGTGTAACACTGTATATGTGGGCGAGTGTATGTGGACCTGTGGGCGTGTGGGTGTGTGTAACACTGTATATGTGGGCGAGTGTATGTGGACGTGTGGGCGTGTGTAACACTGTATATGTGGGCGAGTGTATGTGGACCTGTGGACGTGTGGGCGTGTGTAACACTGTATATGTGGGCGAGAGTATGTGGACGTGTGGGCGTGTGGGCGTGTGGGCGTGTGTAACACTGTACAAGTAGGTGAGTGTATGTGGACGTGTGGGCGTGTGTAAAACTGTATATGTGGGTGAGTGTATGTGGAGGTGTGGGTGAGTGTATGTGGACGTGTGGGCGTGTGGGCGTGTGTAACACTGTATATGTGGGCGAGTGTATGTGGACGTGTGGGCGTGTGTAACACTGTATATGTGGGCGAGTGTATGTGGACGTGTGGGCGTGTGTAACACTGTATATGTGGGCGAGTGTATGTGGACGTGTGGGCTTGTGGGCGTGTGTAACACTGTATATGTGGGCGAGAGTATGTGGACGTGTGGGCATGTGTAACACTGTACAAGTAGGTGAGTGTATGTGGACGTGTGGGCGTGTTGGCGTGTGTAACACTGTATATGTGGGCGAGTGTATGTGGACGTGTTGGTGGTCGTAGGTTGGAGTGTGTACATGTGAGTGTATGTAACGAGGTACTCACGGTCATCTCTAGGTACAGCCTCAAGGATTCCCTGGAACCAGGAGTCGCGAGCCTGAAGACAGAGGCCATGTCAGCACCAATTAGGAGATAATCCTGTTGTGTTTTGAAAGTTGAGGTAGTTTATCTGTAAATACCTTTTATTATAATTTAGCTCCCTGTAAATAATCACGGGCCAAACAAGTGTACGATATTACAAGGAATGCGCAGATCGGCCACAAGCCTAAGGTGCTGGGGACAAATCTGACCAGGAATCACTATGTTAGTGGTAGTTGTCGGGTGGGGCTAGGGTGGGGTCTGGTTGAGGTCAGGAATGGGTCATGGGGAGGTCAAGGTGGGGTCATGGCAAGTTCATGATGTGGTCAGTGGGGGGTAGGGTGGACTCACCTGAAGGAACTTGATGCGTAGCTCGGCTTCAGTGAAGACGTCCATCCTGCGCAGGAAGCCTATGACGCGGAGACAAGCCGGAAGCTGCAGGTTGGTCCGCAGCTGGTGGATCAGCTGGTTCAACATGAGCTGCGTCGAAGTCTTCACCTCCTCCACGATGCTCTGGAAGGAAGAGTGTGATACGCTGGTTATAACACATGTGAGTTCCGTTTCAGTGCTGATGGAGTATGACAGAAACACAAGTTCGGCTTCCACTGACTGGAGCATGTTGGACAGCTGGTGTACTCACCATGATCACTGGGATGGCAGCATCCACTGACTGGAGCATGTTGGGCAGCTGGTTTACTCACCATGATCACTGGGATGGCAGCATCCACTGACTGGAGCATGTTGGGCAGCTGGTTTACTCACCATGATCACTGGGATGTCAGCATCCACTGACTGGAGCATGTTGGGCAGCTGGTTTACTCACCATGATCACTGGGATGGCAGCATCAACTGACTGGAGCATGTTGGGCAGCTGGTTTACTCACCATGATCACTGGGATGGCAGCATCCACTGACTGGAGCATGTTGGGCAGCTGGTTTACTCACCATGATCACTGGGATAGCAGCATCCACTGACTGGAGCATGTTGGGCAGCTGGTTTACTCACCATGATCACTGGGATGTCAGCATCCACTGACTGGAGCATGTTGGGCAGCTGGTTTACTCACCATGATCACTGGGATGTCAGCATCCACTGACTGGAGCATGTTGGGCAGCTGGTTTACTCACCATGATCACTGGGATGGCAGCATCCACTGACTGGAGCATGTTGGGCAGCTGGTTTACTCACCATGATCACTGGGATGTCAGCATCCACTGACTGGAGCATGTTGGGCAGCTGGTTTACTCACCATGATCACTGGGATGGCAGCATCCACTGACTGGAGCATGTTGGGCAGCTGGTTTACTCACCATGATCACTGGGATGTCAGCATCCACTGACTGGAGCATGTTGGGCAGCTGGTTTACTCACCATGATCACTGGGATGTCAGCATCCACTGACTGGAGCATGTTGGGCAGCTGGTTTACTCACCATGATCACTGGGATGTCAGCATCCACTGACTGGAGCATGTTGGGCAGCTGGTTTACTCACCATGATCACTGGGATGGCAGCATCCACTGACTGGAGCATGTTGGGCAGCTGGTTTACTCACCATGATCACTGGGATGGCAGCATCCACTGACTGGAGCATGTTGGACAGCTGGTTTACTCACCATGATCACTGGGATGGCAGCATCCACTGACTGGAGCATGTTGGGCAGCTGGTGTACTCACCATGATCACTGGGATGGCAGCATCCACTGACTGGAGCATGTTGGGCAGCTGGTGTACTCACCATGATCACTGGGATGGCAGCATCCACTGACTGGAGCATGTTGGGCAGCTGGTTTACTCACCATGATCACTGGGATGGCAGCATCCACTGACTGGAGCATCCACTGACATGGAGCATGTTGGGCAGCTGGTGTACTCACCATGATCACTGGGATGGCAGCATCCACTGACTGGAGCATGTTGGGCAGCTGGTTTACTCACCATGATCACTGGGATGGCAGCATCAACTGACTGGAGCATGTTGGGCAGCTGGTGTACTCACCATGATCACTGGGATGGCAGCATCCACTGACTGGAGCATGTTGGGCAGCTGGTTTACTCACCATGATCACTGGGATGGCAGCATCCACTGACTGGAGCATCCACTGACTGGAGCATGTTGGGCAGCTGGTGTACTCACCATGATCACTGGGATGGCAGCATCCACTGACTGGAGCATGTTGGGCAGCTGGTTTACTCACCATGATCACTGGGATTGCAGCATCCACTGACATGGAGCATGTTGGGCAGCTGGTTTACTCACCATGATCACTGGGATGGCAGCATCCACTGACTGGAGCATGTTGGGCAGCTGGTTTACTCACCATGATCACTGGGATGGCAGCATCCACTGACTGGAGCATGTTGGGCAGCTGGTTTACTCACCATGATCACTGGGATGGCAGCATCCACTGACTGGAGCATGTTGGGCTGCTGGTGTACTCACCATGATCACTGGGATGGCAGCATCCACTGACTGGAGCATCCACTGACTGGAGCATGTTGGGCAGCTGGTGTACTCACCATGATCACTGGGATGGCAGCATCCACTGACTGGAGCATGTTGGGCAGCTGGTTTACTCACCATGATCACTGGGATGGCAGCATCCACTGACTGGAGCATGTTGGGCAGCTGGTTTACTCACCATGATCACTGGGATGGCAGCATCCACTGACTGGAGCATGTTGGGCAGCTGGTGTACTCACCATGATCACTGGGATGGCAGCATCCACTGACATGGAGCATGTTGGGCAGCTGGTGTACTCACCATGATCACTGGGATGGCAGCATCCACTGACTGGAGCATGTTGGGCAGCTGGTTTACTCACCATGATCACTGGGATGGCAGCATCCACTGACTGGAGCATGTTGGGCAGCTGGTTTACTCACCATGATCACTGGGATGTCAGCATCCACTGACATGGAGCATGTTGGGCAGCTGGTGTACTCACCATGATCACTGGGATGTCAGCATCCACTGACTGGAGCATGTTGGGCAGCTGGTTTACTCACCATGATCACTGGGATGGCAGCATCCACTGACTGGAGCATGTTGGGCAGCTGGTTTACTCACCATGATCACTGGGATGTCAGCATCCACTGACTGGAGCATGTTGGGCAGCTGGTTTACTCACCATGATCACTGGGATGGCAGCATCCACTGACTGGAGCATGTTGGGCAGCTGGTTTACTCACCATGATCACTGGGATGTCAGCATCCACTGACTGGAGCATGTTGGGCAGCTGGTTTACTCACCATGATCACTGGGATGTCAGCATCCACTGACTGGAGCATGTTGGGCAGCTGGTTTACTCACCATGATCACTGGGATGTCAGCATCCACTGACTGGAGCATGTTGGGCAGCTGGTTTACTCACCATGATCACTGGGATGGCAGCATCCACTGACTGGAGCATGTTGGGCAGCTGGTTTACTCACCATGATCACTGGGATGGCAGCATCCACTGACTGGAGCATGTTGGACAGCTGGTTTACTCACCATGATCACTGGGATGGCAGCATCCACTGACTGGAGCATGTTGGGCAGCTGGTGTACTCACCATGATCACTGGGATGGCAGCATCCACTGACTGGAGCATGTTGGGCAGCTGGTGTACTCACCATGATCACTGGGATGGCAGCATCCACTGACTGGAGCATGTTGGGCAGCTGGTTTACTCACCATGATCACTGGGATGGCAGCATCCACTGACTGGAGCATCCACTGACATGGAGCATGTTGGGCAGCTGGTGTACTCACCATGATCACTGGGATGGCAGCATCCACTGACTGGAGCATGTTGGGCAGCTGGTTTACTCACCATGATCACTGGGATGGCAGCATCAACTGACTGGAGCATGTTGGGCAGCTGGTGTACTCACCATGATCACTGGGATGGCAGCATCCACTGACTGGAGCATGTTGGGCAGCTGGTTTACTCACCATGATCACTGGGATGGCAGCATCCACTGACTGGAGCATCCACTGACTGGAGCATGTTGGGCAGCTGGTGTACTCACCATGATCACTGGGATGGCAGCATCCACTGACTGGAGCATGTTGGGCAGCTGGTTTACTCACCATGATCACTGGGATTGCAGCATCCACTGACATGGAGCATGTTGGGCAGCTGGTTTACTCACCATGATCACTGGGATGGCAGCATCCACTGACTGGAGCATGTTGGGCAGCTGGTTTACTCACCATGATCACTGGGATGGCAGCATCCACTGACTGGAGCATGTTGGGCAGCTGGTTTACTCACCATGATCACTGGGATGGCAGCATCCACTGACTGGAGCATGTTGGGCTGCTGGTGTACTCACCATGATCACTGGGATGGCAGCATCCACTGACTGGAGCATCCACTGACTGGAGCATGTTGGGCAGCTGGTGTACTCACCATGATCACTGGGATGGCAGCATCCACTGACTGGAGCATGTTGGGCAGCTGGTTTACTCACCATGATCACTGGGATGGCAGCATCCACTGACTGGAGCATGTTGGGCAGCTGGTTTACTCACCATGATCACTGGGATGGCAGCATCCACTGACTGGAGCATGTTGGGCAGCTGGTGTACTCACCATGATCACTGGGATGGCAGCATCCACTGACATGGAGCATGTTGGGCAGCTGGTGTACTCACCATGATCACTGGGATGGCAGCATCCACTGACTGGTGCATGTTGGGCAGCTGGTTTACTCACCATGATCACTGGGATGGCAGCATCCACTGACTGGAGCATGTTGGGCAGCTGGTTTACTCACCATGATCACTGGGATGTCAGCATCCACTGACTGGAGCATGTTGGGCAGCTGGTGTACTCACCATGATCACTGGGATGGCAGCATCCACTGACTGGAGCATGTTGGGCAGCTGGTTTACTCACCATGATCACTGGGATGGCAGCATCAACTGACTGGAGCATGTTGGGCAGCTGGTGTACTCACCATGATCACTGGGATGGCAGCATCCACTGACTGGAGCATGTTGGGCAGCTGGTTTACTCACCATGATCACTGGGATGGCAGCATGTTTCTTCTCCAGTCTGCGGACATGGGCTGCCAGCTCCAGGGCCTCCTCGTAGTAGCCGTTCCTGACACACGTGTCCATCAGCTGGGGCATCTCCAGCACCTCCAGTAACTGGGTGTGTCGCTGCAGGGTCAACGTGTTCATACGCCGACTGCAAACACACACACAATGACATCAGTGTCGCTGCAGGGTCGACGTAGTCATACACCAAACACTGCTCATAACATCAGTGTCGCTGCAGGGCCGATGTAGTCATACACCAAACACACAAACATAGCAAAAGTGTCGATGCAGGGTTGACGTATTCATACACCAAACACCGTACATAACATCAGTGTCGCTGCAGGGTTGACGTATTCATACACCAAACACTGTACACAACATCAGTGTCGCTGCAGGGTCGACGTATTCATACACCAAACACCGTACATAACATCAGTGTCGCTGAATGGTAGACAGATTCATACACCAAACACCGTACATAACATCAGTGTCGCTGCAGGGTCGACATATTCATACACCAAACACCGCTCATAGCACCAGTGTCACTGCAGGGTCAATGTGTTCATACGCTGTAAAGGAATAACACAACAGGACATTGGCACTAGTCCTGTAGTCCTGTAGTCCTTTCCAAACTGCCCAATAGTTAAAGTATCATGTTAGTTTCTACCGCTGATAGACATTCCCAGATAAATGGACAGACAGACAGAAGACACTGACACAGACAGACAGAAGACACTGACAGACGGACAGACAGAAGACACTGACAGACTGACAGAAACAGACAGACAGACAGACAGAAGACACTGACAGACAGACAGACAGAAGACACTAACAGACAGACAGAAGACACTGACAGACAGACAGACAGAAGACACGGACAGACAGACAGACAGAAGACACTGACACTCACAGACAGACAGAAGACACGGACAGACAGACAGACAGAAGACACTGTCAGACAGACAGACAGAAGACACGGCCAGACAGACAGACAGAAGACCCAGACAGACAGAGAGACAGAAGACACTGACACTCACAAACAGACAGAAGACACGGACAGACAGACAGACAGAAGACACTGACAGACAGACAGAAGACACTGACAGACAGACAGACAGACAGAAGACACTGACACTCACAGACAGACAGAAGACACTGACACTCACAGACAGACAGAAGACACTCACAGACAGACAGACAGACAGAAGACACTGACACTCACAGACAGACAGACACTGACAGACAGACAGACAGAAGACACTCACAGACAGACAGAAGACACGGACAGATGGACAGACAGAAGACACGGACAGACAGACAGACAGAAGACACTCACAGACAGACAGAAGACACTCACAGACAGACATAAGACGCTGACAGACGGACAGACAGAAGACACTGACAGACTGACAGAAACAGACACACAGACAGAAGACACTGACAGACAGACAGACAGAAGACACTGACAGACAGACAGACAGAAGACACTGACACTCACAGACAGACAGAAGACACTCACAGACAGACAGAAGACACGGACAGACAGACAGACAGAAGACACTGACAGACAGACAGACAGAAGACACTCACAGACAGACAGACAGAAGACACAGACAGACAGACAGAAGACACTGACAGACAGACAGACAGACAGACAGACAGACAGACAGAAAGAAGACACTGTCAGACAGACAGACATTCTCCTACCTGGAGCTGATCTCCTGGGCTTTCTTCACAACGTTCTGACATTCATCAGAGAAGGGAGGTAACTTTGTAAGCAGGTTGTCCACATGCTTCTCAATAATCTGGAACTAAAATATTGATTAAATAAATATACACAATGAACACTGCAGGCAACCATATGAATAATGAATGTACTCTGTACTCTGTATGTACTCTGCAGGCAACCATATGAATAATTAATGTACTCTGTACTCTGTATGTACTCTGTAGGCAACCATATGAATAATGAATGTACTCTGTACTCTGTATGTACTCTGCAGGCAACCATATGAATAATGAATGTACTCTGTACTCTGTATGTACTCTGTAGGCAACCATATGAATAATGAATGTACTCTGTACTCTGTATGTACTCTGCAGGCAACCATATGAATAATTAATGTACTCTGTACTCTGTATGTACTCTGCAGGCAACCATATGAATAATTAATGTACTCTGTACTCTGTATGTACTCTGCAGAAACCATATGAATAATTAATGTACTCTGTATGTACTCTGCAGAAACCATATGAATAATTAATGTACTCTGTACTCTGTACCATGCTGTATGTACTCTGCAGAAACCATATGAATAATTAATGTACTCTGTACTCTGTATGTACTCTGCAGGCAACCATATGAATAATTAATGTACTCTGTACTCTGTATGTACTCTGCAGAAACCATATGAATAATGAATGTACTCTGTACTCTGTATGTACTCTGCAGGCAACCATATGAATAATGAATGTACTCTGTACTCTGTATGTACTCTGCAGAAACCATATGAAAAATGAATGTACTCTGTACTCTGTATGTACTCTGCAGGCAACCATATGAATAATTAATGTACTCTGTACTCTGTATGTTCTCTGCAGAAACCATATGAATAATGAATGTACTCTGTACTCTGTATGTACTCTGCAGAAACCATATGAATAATGAATGTACTCTGTACTCTGTATGTTCTCTGCAGAAACCATATGTACTCTGCAGAAACCACGTGTACACTGCCGGCTACCATATGCATCACGAGACTAGGGTTGTACGTACATCTTGGAAGATCTCCTTGGAGCAGTCGGCGGTGTGGATGAAGGTTGTGTAGTTGTGGAAGGCGAGGTCCTGGGTCTCCGACAGGATCTGGGACTTCTCCTCCGCGAGTCTGTCAGGCTCCCGACTGAGCCGCTCCACTCCACAGGAGCTGAGCTCCACCAGATACTGCACAAAGTCAGGGTTGTCCTGCCAGCTGTCTGCAACACCACAACACACCATGACACAACTCAACACAACAGTCAGGAAAGTCAGGGTTGTCCTGCCAGCTGTCTGTAACACCACAACACACCATGACACAACTCAACACAACAGTCAGGAAAGTCAGGGTTGTCCTGCCAGCACCACAACACACCATGACACAACTCAACACAACAGTCAGGAAAGTCAGGGCTGTCCTGCCAGCTGTCTGCAACACCACAACACACCATGACACAACTCAACACAACAGTCAGGAAAGTCAGGGTTGTCCTGCCAGCTGTCTGCAACACCACAACACACCATGACACAACTCAACACAACAGTCAGGAAAGTCAGGGTTGTCCTGCCAGCTGTCTGCAACACCACAACACACCATGACACAACTCAACACAACAGTCAGGAAAGTCAGGGTTGTCCTGCCAGCTGTCTGCAACACCACAACACACCATGACACAACTCAACACAACAGTCAGGAAAGTCAGGGTTGTCCTGCCAGCTGTCTGCAACACCACAACACACCATGACACAAATCAACACAACAGTCAGGAAAGTCAGGGTTGTCTTGCCAGCTGTCTGCAACACCACAACACACCATGACACAACTCAACACAACAGTCAGGAAAGTCAGGGTTGTCCTGCCAGCACCACAACACACCATGACACAACTCAACACAACAGTCAGGAAAGTCAGGGCTGTCCTGCTAGCTGTCTGCAACACCACAACAAACCATGACACAACTCAACACAACAGTCAGGAAAGTCAGGATTGTCCTGCCAGCTGTCTGCAACACCACAACACACCATGACACAACTCAACACAACAGTCAGGAAAGTCAGGATTGTCCTGCCAGCTGTCTGCAACACCACAACACACCATGACACAACTCAACACAACAGTCAGAAAAGTCAGGGTTGTCTTGCCAGCTGTCTGCAACACCACAACACACCATGACACAACTCAACACAACAGTCAGGAAAGTCAGGGTTGTCCTGCCAGCTGTCTGCAACACCACAACACACCATGACACAACTCAACACAACAGTCAGGAAAGTAAGGGTTGTCCTGCCAGCTGTCTGCAACACCACAACACCCCATGACACAACTCAACACAACAGTCAGGAAAGTCAGGGTTGTCCTGCCAGCTGTCTGCAACACCACAACACACCATGAGACAACTCAACACAACAGTCAGGAAAATCAGGATTGTCCTGCCAGCTGTCTGCAACACCACAACACACCATGACACAACACACCATGACACAACTCAACACAACAGTCAGGAAAGTCAGGGTTGTCCTGCCAGCTGTCTGCAACACCACAACACACACTGACACAACTCAACACAACAGTCAGGAAAGTCAGGGTTGTCCTGCCAGCTGTCTCCCAACACCACAACACACCATGAGACAACTCAACACAACAGTCAGGAAAGTCAGGGTTGTCCTGCCAGCTGTCTGCAACACCACAACACACCATGACACAACTCAACACAACAGTCGGGAAAGTCAGGGTTGTCCTGCCAGCTGTCTGCAACACCACAACACACCATGACACAACTCAACACAACAGTCAGGAAAGTCAGGGTTGTCCTGCCAGCTGTCTGCAACACCACAACACACCATGACACAACTCAACACAACAGTCGGGAAAGTCAGGGTTGTCCTGCCAGCTGTCTGCAACACCACAACACACCATGACACAACTCAACACAACAGTCAGGAAAGTCAGGGTTGTCCTGCCAGCTGTCTGCAACAGCACAACACACCATGAGACAACTCAACACAACAGTCAGGAAAATCAGGATTGTCCTGCCAGCTGTCTGCAACACCACAACACACCATGACACAACTCAACACAACAGTCAGGAAAGTCAGGGTTGTCCTGCCAGCTGTCTGCAACACCACAACACACCATGACACAACTCAACACAACAGTCAGGAAAGTCAGGGTTGTCCTGCCAGCTGTCTGAAACACCACAACACACCATGACACAACTCAACACAACAGTCAGGAAAGTCAGGGTTGTCCTGCCAGCTGTCTGCAACACCACAACACACCATGACACAACTCAACACAACAGTCAGGAAAGTCAGGGTTGTCCTGCCAGCTGTCTACAACACCACAACACCCCATGACACAACTCAACACAACAGTCAGGAAAGTCAGGGTTGTCCTGCCAGCTGTCTGCAACACCACAACACACCATGACACAACTCAACACAACAGTCACGAAAGTCAGGGTTGTCCTGCCAGCTGTCTGCAGCACCACAACACACCATAACACAACTCAACACAACAGTCAGGAAAGTCAGGGTTGTCCTGCCAGCTGTCTGCAGCACCACAACACACACTGACACAACTCAACACAACAGTCAGGAAAGTCAGGGTTGTCCTGCCAGCTGTCTGCAACACCACAACACACCATGACACAACTCAACACAACAGTCAGGAAAGTCAGGGTTGTCCTGCCAGCTGTCTGCAACACCACAACACACCATGACACAACTCAACACAACAGTCAGGAAAGTCAGGGTTGTCCTGCCAGCTGTCTGCAACACCACAACACACCATGACACAACTCAACACAACAGTCAGGAAAGTCAGGGTTGTCCTGCCAGCTGTCTGCAACACCACAACACACCATGACATAACTCAACACAACAGTCGGGAAAGTCAGGGTTCTCCTGCCAGCTGTCTCCAACACCACAACACCCCATGACACAACTCAACACAACAGTCGGGAAAGTCAGGGTTGTCCTGCCAGCTGTCTGCAACACCACAACACACCATGACACAACTCAACACAACAGTCAGGAAAGTCAGGGTTGTCCTGCCAGCTGTCTGCAACACCACAACACCCCATGACACAACTCAACACAACAGTCAGGAAAGTCAGGGTTGTCCTGCCAGCTGTCTGCAACACCACAACACACCATGACACAACACACCATGACACAACTCAACACAACAGTCAGGAAAGTCAGGGTTGTCCTGCCAGCTGTCTGCAACACCACAACACACCATGACACAACTCAACACAACAGTCAGGAAAGTCAGGGTTGTCCTGCCAGCTGTCTGCAACACCACAACACACCATGACACAACTCAACACAACAGTCGGGAAAGTCAGGGTTGTCCTGCCAGCTGTCTGCAATACCACAACACCCCATGACACAACTCAACACAACAGTCAGGAAAGTCAGGGTTGTCCTGCCAGCTGTCTGCAACACCACAACACACCATGACACAACTCAACACAACAGTCAGGAAAGTCAGGGTTGTCCTGCCAGCTGTCTGCAACACCACAACACACCATGACACAACACACCATGACACAACTCAACACAACAGTCAGGAAAGTCAGGGTTGTCCTGCCAGCTGTCTGCAACACCACAACACACCATGACACAACTCAACACAACAGTCAGGAAAGTCAGGGTTGTCCTGCCAGCTGTCTGCAACACCACAACACACCATGACACAACTCAACACAACAGTCAGGAAAGTCAGGGTTGTCCTGCCAGCTGTCTGCAACACCACAACACACCATGACACAACTCAACACAACAGTCAGGAAAGTCAGGGTTGTCCTGCCAGCTGTCTGCAACACCACAACACACCATGACACAACTCAACACAACAGTCAGGAAAGTCAGGGTTGTCCTGCCAGCTGTCTGCAACACCACATCACCAGTTATATCGCGGTGTGTCAGCTTAATGTGGGAGGAAAGCCCGAAGTGATGCAGGTCTCAGACGTTTACCACTTTGGTGAAACCCACGAGCACGGTGTGGTCAAGTGGTCCACTGGCAAAAACTCCCTTAAAATCACTGGACACATTTTCTCTTCAGTATCACACACAGGATAATCTTTCTACAAATGTAAGGGCCTAATTGCAACTGTTTTGCGTAACAATAAATAAATAATGGTTTGTTAAGACTTCAGGGGTTGAAAAATACCATTGCCCGACGCCCGTGCCAAGTAAGGTTTAGATGTCGGGCGTGTAATATACGTTTTCTAGCATGCCCGTGGACAAGTAGAGCACACAAAATGAACTGGGTCAAGTTTCACGAGAATGTAATCATGTGATCATGTTACGGTATTTGATTGGCTAATATTTTGTTAGTGTCCCAGACTGACAATGTTATTTGCATACAGCTACGCCAGTCAACCAATGGGATTAATACATTTCGATGTCAGGCAGGTCAACAACGAGAACCAGGCTTGTTTCATTGTTAAATCGTAGTAACACTTCCATATATGGCACATGTTTCTTGGAAATGGAATTTCTTGGAAATTGTAACGTGAGGTTGAAACATTTTCCGACTTTAGATGCTTCGTTAGGCCTAGCTTTGATGAAATATAATTTTGTCGAACTACAACAAACGGGACTTTTAACGAGTGAAAGTATGGCATTTATTTAATATGTGTTTCTTTTCGTTGTCAACTAAAGTTCATTCGAGGCGTCAATAGCGATAACCTGACCGTGGCTGCTGTAAATAACAGCGAGTTGTGCGATCTATCGACCCCTTTACGCACGATTTCGGCAAAATTGATCTAAACTGTATTGAATGAAATTTTAAATAAAATTAATCAAATATGCTACAAACATATGTCAAGGTACAAACGTGTTATTTTTATAACCAGATAGTAATAATAGGATTTAATTGCGGAATTTGTTGATTGGTATTTCCTGTGTTGCGTGCAGGTGGTAATGTTTTTGCGATGGGGAAATGACATCGTGTCAGTGACTTGAGTTTACTAAAAGTGTATATAAGTTTTGGGAACCATGTGTTACCGCACACAATAACCGAGTTAGCGTTATATTGAAGAGTGCAATAGCGAGGGATCACTGTAAGTAAATCTGTTGTTTCAAATAAGTAAGCCAGTAAAGGACAGAGTAGTCTCCCTTTGCCTCATTAGCACCCAGAGGGGTATCTGCAATAACAATTTATATTGCCAGTACCGCACATGGCCGATCATGTCTCAGCGGTCTATTTTAAGTTTCTTTGGCGGTGGGGACGAACTTAAAAGGAAGGCAGAGGGAAGTTGTATATCGGCAAAGAATAAGAAGTATGACGAATGTAAACAAAAACGAACATTCATCGCTGGGTGGAAAGACCAGTTTCCTTGGGTTGCGTATGATGACACAGCGAAAGTCATGAAGTGCACCATTTGTTTCAAGTACCCAAACATACACGCTTGCAATCGTAAGAGAACGTTTATTGATGGATGTTCAAATTTCAGAATTTTATTCTCATTTCTGCAGCAGTAACATTTTACTGAATTTATTAGCTTGATTTTGGGCTAGTACATTTTAAAATTGGGCAAGTGAGAATGTTGGTCATACTTGCCCTTGGTCAAGTAACATTTTTAATAATTTTTCAACCCCTGGACTTAGTACATGTAGTATCATGGCTCAGTCTTAGTTGTCTAAGGTCTACTTACTGGGTGTTCTGTTATCCATGGTACACACTAACATTCTACACTGCATTATGTGTTGGCGATGAGGGTTAACATACTTCACATTAGGACTGTTTCAATTCACTTGTGTATTCGGTGAATCGAACCATATCCATTCATGAATTGAATTCATTATTTGTGGCCACTAGAATCAAATATTTATGAATATGCAATCATGTGCATTTACATACCCTGTACCTAAAAATATCCATAAGAACATTATTTGCATAGATATCTTCAAAAGACAACACTCTCATGATATTTAATTTGACAGTATTGTGGTCACTGGTCATTGTCGCATTTGAGCAGATACTAGTACCTGGATAAGTGTGGTATATAATCAATAATATATTAATAATTAACAAATAATTTGTTGTTATTGCTTTACTGAATATAACAAATATTACATCAACTGCTGACTTGTTATTGTATTCGTGAACTAATATTTGTATTCTTTACCTTATATTCGTTTTACAAATAGTATTCGCCTCATAGTGTATTCGTTGCAGCCCCACTTCACATACTTCACCGCCTCTATATGTCCGAACATGTGGGTAGTTTGCCATTGATTGGAGTAGTGCACTAACTTTACGGTTTGCCCCTTGTTTCTTTAATCATAAACTTTAAATTTTATTCCTTTTCATTTTGTGTCTCTAGGATTTGTAACCTGGCCAGGAGCCTCGCAGGATATGGCAAAAGATACTGCACCGGGAGAGAACACAATGCAAAGTATCGCAGTAAACTGCTGGCACTGGGCGCCTATTGGAGACGTTAGGTGCCTATTACAATGTCATGCGCATCATACCCGGGAAGATTCCGGGGTAGAATAGGTCTTCAGCAACCCATGCTTGCCGTAAAAGACAACTATATGCTTGTCGTAAAAGGCGACTAACGGGATCGGGTGGTCAGGCTCGCTGACTTGGTTGATACATGTCATCAATCCCAATTGCGTGGATCGATGCTCGTGATGTCAATCACTGGACTGTCTGGTCCAGACTCGATTATTTTACAGACTGCCGTCATATAGCTGTAATATTGCTGAGTGCGGCGTTAAGCAACAAACAAAACAAAACATCATGCACATCATTCCATGCAATATGACGTCGGTCTGTAAATAATCGACTCTGGACCAGACAATCCAGTGATTGACATCATGAGCATCGATCCACGCAATTAGGATACGATGACATGCATCAACAAAGTCAGGAGCCTAACCTCCCGATCCCATCATTCGCCTCTGACGACAATCATGGGTTGCTGAAGATCTTATTCTAAACTGGATCTTCATGGGTCTTCATCCTGCACTACAGGCTATAAACCACAAAAACCCTAAGGATCCAAGATGCACGGTATCCTGAGACAATTAGCGCCAGAAACTGCGCCCGGTAAACTGGATTGTTTCCCCATTACAACAGCTCACATGAACTATAGCAGACGAAGAGTTGTGACGTGTGTTCGCCGACTGTGGTCCCCAGCTCAAGGGCCATCCAGACACCCTAATGACTCTAGTTTGTCTTACAGTCCCGCTATTGTGATCTAGAGTATGCATTCAGTCATGACAACGTGACAACGAGTGACATTGTTACCTGGAAATGCATCCTTGAAAATAGATGTCAGAATGTTTTCATCTTCCACGTCCAGGGTCGCCATTTTGAAACAGGATACTAGTATCCCCACGACAAGTTTTGTACGAAATATTCATGTGTCTTTATTTTCTTCCAAACTTTCAAAATAAAAAAGAGTTAAAGCTAAATTATTATTTGCACAATGTTGATATTATTTTTGAGCTGTGATTAAGAAAGTTGGACAAAAAAATTCCTGAGCAGAAATAAAGTCAAACTGGCAATGATAAATTCGGCATTCAGCTCGATCTATAGTAATATGATTTTTCTGCAAATAATAAAAGTTATTTTAGCATTAACAGATATCCTTTTTTCAAATCATTATCACCGTTTTCAAACACAGTTTTTTTACTTAATCATTTATTTTTTTTACAATAGCGTGACCGGTACTGTATGTACTGCTTGCATGACTACTGTGTTATCTACCACTTCAATAATATAGCTGAGTGCGGCGTTAAACAACAAACAAACATCTTCAATAGTAATGTTATATTTTTAAAAATTAAAGTCCTTTCTGGGACTATATATAATGTTATAAGTATCATTCACATTAGGTTTTTGTTTCCTTCATTGGTAGAGGCTGAGATGGGTTTTTTTTCATAAAACATAGCTGAGAATTTCGTTTTAAATCACATTTCAAATTCAACATGTGGCGGATTGTTAGAATGTTCTCACTTTTCACTAAAACAGTACAGATTTGGGAGATTTTAAAACAGAACAATGAAAATCGGAGTATAATAAAGCAAAATTCTACCATGAATTTGGAACTTACTCGATTGTGATTAGTCAGTCAGAGGTTATTAAATCACAATAAACCCCCTCTGATTGAAACAGCTAGTTTGACGGCCGCGTCACCGCGGAAGCTAATATTTAAAGAATAGTACTATTTTCAGTCATTGTCGGTAGGCATATTTAAATATGTCTACAAGTTCATGTTACAAATGCGGTAACTACAATATTCAAAGTATGTTAGGCAATACATTTCGTGCAAAAAACACCATAGAATCTACAAAGGGAATGTATTTACGTTTTGAAGACAACAGAGGGTTTGGAATTTTGGCGCTTTTCTATATACGACTGTGACGTCATATCTTTTGCGATGCAGAGCGAAAGCCTTGCAAAGCTTGCTTTGTTCTTCCCCCGCCCTGAAGGCGGGGAAGTATACGGGAAAGGTTAATGTTATAGCATGTATGTCGAAATTTCAAGCCACGCAGTTACCGAAACGAAACATACAAATCATGTGCGTGAAATGTTGATGCTATTCTTTTCCAGCAATAAGAAATACTTCAAAATCGTCTGTATGTAGTTAATTGATGCACCTGACCGTTTCTGGTAATTAGCTGACATTATTATACCATCCGATGTCCCTTTTTCCTCTCGGACTAATGTTCTGGTTTGCACGGTGTATACGAAAGAAGAACTGTACTCCGGACATCATTTGTTGTATATAAGCCGTATACATGCTTATAACGAACTACGGTTATTACGAACTAAAATTACTGGTCCCTTTGAGTTTGTTATAACCGTAGTTTACTGTTTGACTTTTTGGCATATGGAGCCCTTAGTATTTTCATTTACATTATTATAACCAAATGCCAAGTGTAAGAAGAATGTGATCTATTATTTGAGTATATGCATCTGCCAATAGTGTTGGTAGTTTTAATACTATTTCCACATGTTTACATTTGAGCCAAAAAATGCTTCCATTTCCTTCGATCTACCTTTTTAATAAATACCCAGGTTAGAATAGGTCTTCAGCAACCCATGCTTGCCGTTAGAGGCGATGAACAGGATTGGGTAGTCAGGCTCGCTGATTCGGTTGATGCATGACATCATATTGCAGTTACGTAGTTCGATGCTCTTGATGTCAATCACTGGGTTGTCTGGTCCTGACTCGATTATTTACAGCCCACCGTCAAATAACTGTTTTTTTTAAATAGACCTACTCTATGCAAATGTATCAACTGTATTGCCAAATACTCAAAATAAATACTTAAAAATTTCCACAACCGCGTTCTGTTATTTGTGGTTAATATAATTATGCTCCTTCATGCCTTTCAGTAACATCATAATTATGCGTTTGTGAGGCATCACATATGGCGGTTTTGTTTTCTTTAGGGATGCCAACCTCATGTTAGCTTACCGAGTTGCCGTGCTTTTATGCTTTCAATGCCTGTCATATGATATGTTCGAGTGAAGTATTATGGTGTAAACAAACTGCTTGAGTATATACAGCGCCATATTTTTTTCGGTGATTCCGTATTTCAGATCGATAACTCACTCAAAACACTGGACTCAACCCATGCCGCTTCACTCAGTATATTTGCTAACACCAAAGAGTTCGCGTTTTATTTAGTCATGGTAGAATGGAGATAAACATACTGTGTTTTCAATGGGCGTTCGGTTTAATTTAGCGTGGTTAATCTACAGGTAACCTTGGTTTACATTGAAAACACAGTATCTCCTAAATAAAGATAATAAAAGACCACGTGTTACAACACCAGGTGCAGCAAAGCCCAGATTGGCAGAACACGGGTCGACTTGACATGTTTGCATTCACAACTGCTCGAGGAATGTATACTCTACAAAAAAAGAAACGCAAACGTGATTTTTAGATGTATATTTTATATATCATGTAAATATTCAACAGATGGTGTGTTCTACCAGTGTAGGAGACGTCCGCCCACATCATCACACTACCACCACCAAATCTGTCCACTTCCTGTATGCAGTTTCGTGCATATCGTTACCGAAGACGCCTGTAAACACAACGTACCACCATTCGCACCGCGAAGCATAAAATGTGTCAAATTTGTCGCCATCGCAGTTGCCGCCATACTCTGTGACCTTGACACCATTGACGTCGCAGCCGACGATGCAGGTCCGTCAATTTGACACATCGAACTGTTCGTCTTGCGCGAATACCTCTAACGCGTAAACGGTTCCTCACTGTCTGGGCGTATGTCCTACGCAATCCTGGTATTGCCGTAGTTGTAGAGGTGGCCGTGGAGGTTCTTTCACGTAAGTGACGGAGCCGTATGAATCTGTCCTGTGCTCTAGTAGTAATAGACCGCCTCAGTGGTAGAGCGTCCGCCCGGAGAGCGGAAGGTCCAGGGTTCGATGCCCGGCCGCGTCATACCAAAAGGCGTTAAAAGATGGTACTTGTTGTTACCCTATCTGGCGCTCGGCATTAAGGGGCTAAAACAAGGACTGGTCGGCTCGGAGTCAGTATACTGTGTCTGAGTGGGGTATCCATGTTAAACTGCGGCATAGTATCTCAGTGTGCTAGCACTATACATCGGCATCAGTTCGGACTAGTACAAGCAGCCACACACACACACACACACACACACGTGCATGCACGTCGTTATATAAGTGCAATAATCTTGGACGCGACGTTTAACCCCATTTCACCTCACCTCTAGTAGTAATCAGTGGTTGACCGGATGTGGAGAGGTCCCGTGTTGTCCCGTGCGTCTGATAACGCTTCCACAGTCTTGTAATGGTACATGAACTTGATGCTACGTGGAAAAAACTGTCTACAGCTGAAGATGATTCTCCTATTTCAGTCCGCCGTTGCGTTGTTACTTTTGGCTACCGTCAATCGCAGCATATTTTCGAAGTTCACTTTCAGTAAGATTGTGATAGCATGCAAATGACAACCCAAAGTTTTTATAGCCCAACAAGAAATGTTGCACGTGCATGCCATATTTGTGTGTTTCGGCGCCAGGCTCTCACGTGGTTGTGTTTTTGCGATTTTCCCATCTTTTCACCATGTTTCTGCAGTACCTCATTCTTTCAACACAAACCGATCACAATCCATGCAGAAAGGATGACTTTACTGTTGGTACTAATTTTGTATGGATGTCAGCAACACTGTCAGATATTTACGATTTTACTATTTTACATATTTGTTTTGCAGAGCATACTTTTCAATTACTAAGTTGAGGACGATGGACCTAAATAACCTAACTTTGGACGTCAACTGAAGAAAAAAAGAAACGTTACCAAACTAAAATGTGGACACACTGGTGCAAACCGCGAATAGTTTTCAAAATAGTTGAGAATCAATCGCCCAAACGCAACCAAAACATTTTGCTGAGCATTAACGTGCTTCAGTACCCAGATCAATGGAACTTGAGTTTGAACTGCAACTTTGGCTGCACTTACAGCAGGCCAGCCTACAAGGATATGGGTATAAAAGGAACGACGTGCTGTTCATTCACATCCAAACATGCATGCTAAGATTAACCCTACAACAGAAAGAACGAGCTGTCGGTATGATACATCAATTGAGTGAGTGAGTTGGGTTTAACGCCGCTTTTAACAGTATTCCAGTTATATCGCGGGGTGTCAGCTTAATGTGGGAGGAAAGCCCGAAATGATGCAGGTCTCGGACGTTTACCACTTCGTGGAACCCACGGGTATGGTGCTGACAAACCTAGAAACAAAATCGGGATGAACCGGGATTCGAACCCACAATCATAGGTTTCTGGCGTGCCCAAGGGACGCAACTCTGCAGAGCGAATCGCGGCGCCTTAGACAACTGGGCCACCCGTGCCCCCGATACATACCGACCCCACTCAGACACGTATACCGACCCCACTCACACACGTCTACCGACCCTGCTCAGACCCCACTCAGACATGTCTACCGACACCACTCAGACACGTCTACCGACCCCACTCAGACATGTCTACCGACCCCCCTCAGACACGTATACCGACCCCACTCAGACACGTCTACCGACCCCGCACAGACATGTCTACCGACCCCCCTCAGACACGTATACCGACCCCACTCACACACGTCTACCGACCCCACTCAGACACGTATACCGACCCCACTCACACATGTCTACCGACCCCCCTCAGACACGTATACCGACCCCACTCACACACGTCTACCGACCCCACTCAGACACGTATACCGACCCCGCACAGACACGTATACCGACCCCACTCAGACACGTATACCGACCCCACTCACACACGTCTACCGACCCTGATCAGACCCCACTCAGACACGTCTACCGACACCACTCAGACACGTCTACCGACCCCACTCAGACACGTCTACCGACCCCACTCAGACATCGCGGTGATTGTTCATTAAAGTCACGTGTGTGTTGCATCAATAGTATGTAGGTATGGTCGTTGATTATGGATTATTTAGCCAATAGGCCCGTGAAGATGCGGGGTAGAATAGGTCTTGAGCAACCCAGGCTTGCCTTAAAAGGCGACTAACGGGATCGGGTGGTCAGGCTCGCTGACTTGGTTGATGCACGTCATTGATCCCAATTGCGTGGATCGATGCTCATGATCCAGACTCGATTATCTACAGAACTCCGTCATCTAGCTGGAATATTGCTGAGTGTGGCTTTAAACAACAAAGAAACAAAAAACAAACAAAACAATACTGTGATCATTGAGTATCCTCTGGACGTAATATGTTCTACTTTGCCTAACCAACCTAACCAAGCCATGTGGGGGCACGGGGGGGGGGGAACAGTCGTCTCAGGCGCCGCGATTCGCTGTGCAGAGTTGCGTCCCTTGGGCCGTGATATTGCCGGAATGTTGCTAAAAGCGGCGTAAAACCAAACTCACTCACTCACTTACTCCTCTTAACAAAAAAGTTGACATCCATAAATTCTCTTCCTTGTGTGTATCACTTCTAAATGCCTTGACTTGTACATGAGTTGTTGACAAGGTGTAAATAAATAAAACAGAAAATGAGAAAGCTGAATGGCATTATAATAATTTCACCACGAGCTATTGAGGAGATAAAAGCAAAAATAAAAGTAGAAATATATACATTTCTAGTCATGCAAAGATTAACTTTTGTTACGCACACAAACGTCGAAGGTCCGCCTCATTTCCCGACATGCTCTTCTTTCAGTTAGGACTGTCCCATTCCAGCTGTGGGTGTTTTCTTACTTATTAGTCCCATGAAGACGCCGGGGTAGAATAGGTCTTCAGCAACCCATGCTTTCCGTAAAAGGTGACTATGCTTGTCGTAAAAGGCGACTAACGGGATCGGGTGATCAGGCTCCCTGACTTGGTTGATGCATGTCATCGATCCCAATTGCGCGGATCGATGCTCCTGATATTAATCACTGGATTGTCTGGTCCAGACTCGATTATTTACAGACCGCCGTCATATAGCTGGAATATTGCTGAGTGCGGCGTTAAACAACAAACAAAACAAACCTTACCTTATACCCCCCTATCCACTGTCGAACAACCGGCTGTCTGGCAAAGGGAGATAACCCCTGCAGTCATATTACAATCAACGTGTAATAATAGTTACTGTTGCACCGTTTCGTTTTAGAAATGATACATAAAAAACGTCACGGTGTATTGATACATATATATTTTGAAAGTACGAATTTAGAGTTAAATATTCCTTCAAGCTTTGTCATTTGAAAAACAACATATTTGGAACAAATCCGGGTCGCATTTCAACCAGAAATAACCGCTCCGTCAATCCAAGCTTAAGACGTAACATCGTTCGTCTATGCAAAATAATGTTATTAAGAACTGTTAGTTTTAATATGTGACCCATCGGGCGAAAAGGAACCTTATTGGTGAAAAAATATATCATATTTTGACTTCTGTATATATTTTTAAACTATAGTTGCTTACGAACACAAAAATACAATTCACAATCTTAAATTTATATATATATATTCCGGAGATACATAGCATCAATCATTTGGACTCATTGTCCGCAAATCTTTTAACTGTTTATGTAAAAAATGCAGTTTTTCTTATATAATGTCTGATTAATTGAAGGTAAACAAGTGTGTTGACATGTTTAGAAATAATGTTTGTTTGACATTATGAACTGACGACAGAAAAATAAGATATTCTTTTACAGTCCGTAGGCCTACACTTGGAATCTTTTTACGGAAGTAAGATGACGTCAAACATCCCTCTTTATGACGTCACAGCACAACAATTTCCTTGCACCGTCAAGGTCCCTTTCGCGTTGCAATCACGAATCGCTAAGAGTAAGCCAATTAATCGTATGGCAAGCCGTTTTCACATTTATTACAGAATTACAGATAGCTTCAATTGTTTTAAAGATATCTTGAAATGAATTGAAGATATCTTGAATGGAATTGAAGATATCTTAAATGCAGATAATTGTAGATATCTGCAATAAAATATAAGATATCTTCAATTGTTTTAAAGATATCTTGAAATGAATTGAAGATATCTTGAATGGAATTGAAGATATCTTGAAAAGAATTGCTGATATCTTAAATTCGATTATTGATATCAAAATATGAGTTAAAGATATCAAAATGTCATGTTTTGCTATGATGTCATTAATTCAATTCCTGATATCTCGAAACTAAATACGGATATCAATAATTAATTATTGATATCTTCAATTGTTGCCATTATTAAAGATGTTACATTAATAATGTCACTTAAATTTGATAACTGATATCAATAATTGATATAAAGATATCATCAAAAGTATTAATGATGTCTTTAATTGGATGTTTGATATCCGTAACGGGCAGAATTAATGAAATCTTGAATTGAATTAAAGATATCTCTAATTGAATTAAAGATATCTCTTATTGAATTAACGATATCTCTAATTGAATTAACGATATCTGCAATGCATTTATGGATATGTATAACTTATTTCAAGATATCTTGAATTGAATTTAAGATATCCTGAATTTATTTCTAATATATTTATGTACTGTAGGATGGTAATTGTTTAATGATATCTTAAATACATTTAGAGATATCACAAACTAATTTCTTGATATCACCGTAACATTTTAAGATATCTTTAATTATTTTTTGATATCTTAAAAACATTATTGATATCTTTAAATAAAATACCGATATCTTTAAAACAATTGAAGATATCTGTAATTCTGTAATAAATGTGAAAACGGCTTGCCATATAATCGCTCACCCGGGTGTCTGCAACCACTCGAAGCGCTTGCGCACTCTTCCAAAATGGCGGCGCAACCACCGCTTGGTTGCCTTGCCCTAATGAAGAACGTAACAGAAGAGCCTGGACGACTAGCCGATGCATTTATGACTTCTTTGTAGACGTGGAGCAGACTGAGGATGATGGGGTGTT
Source organism: Haliotis rufescens (assembly GCF_023055435.1). Taxonomy (NCBI): domain Eukaryota; kingdom Metazoa; phylum Mollusca; class Gastropoda; order Lepetellida; family Haliotidae; genus Haliotis; species Haliotis rufescens. The sequence continues at coordinate 8,107,413 of NW_025963935.1, forward strand.
TGCTACCCTTTGCCAATTTTCCAGTTGATCCAGTCAAGAATTCCTTTTTCCGCTGTCTAACTCAGCCGCCATTTTGGTTTGAGAACGAAGCGACCTCAGCCAGCGATTGTTCCGCTTATAAGCGGCTGAAAGTTAGAACACTGTTGTAAGGCGAATCGCGAATTGTTGTTTAACGCCGCACTCAGCAATAATCCAGCTATATGACAGTGGTCTGTTAATAACCGGGTCTGGACCATACAATCCAGTGATTGACATAATGAGCATCGATTCACGCAATTGGGATACGATGACATGCATCAACCAGCGATTGTTGCGCTTATAAGCGGCTGAAAGTTAGAACACTGTTGTAAGGCGAATCGCGAATTGTTGTTTAACGCCGCACTCAGCAATAATCCAGCTATATGACAGTGGTCTGTTAATAACCGGGTCTGGACCAGACAATCCAGTGATTGACAACATGAACATCGAATCACGCAATTGGGACACGATGACATGCATCCACCAAGTAAACGAGCCTGACCACCCGATCCCGTTACTCGCCTCTTACGACAAGCATATAGTCGCCTTTTACGGCAAGCGTGGGTTGCTGAAGACCTATTCTACCCCGGATCTTCACAAGTCGCGCACAGTATTGATCATAGTAACATGGTAAATCACTGGATTGTCTTGTCCAGACTCGATTATTTACAGACCGCCTTCATATAGCTGGAATATTGCTGAGTGCGGCGTTAAACAACAACAACAACAACAATCATAGTAACATGTACAGGACATGCATGCTTGTCATTTGTTTTCTTTTATGTTGCCTCCTGTTAAAGTTACGTATGAACAATTGTACCTTGAAGGCTTCAAACAAACTTTCGTGTGCCCACAGACCCGTGAAGATTCCGGGGTAGAATAGGTCTTCAGCAACCCATGCTTGCCGTAAAAGGCGACTATACTTGTCGTAATAGGCGACTAACGGGATCGGGTGTTCATGCTCGCTGACTTGGTTGATGCACGTCAGCAATCCCAATTGCATGGATTGATGTTCATGATATTAATCACTGGATGGTCTGGTCCAGACTCGATTATTTACAGACCGCCGTCATATAGCTGGAATATTGCTGAGTGCGGCGTAAAACAACAAACAAACAAACCAAAATCGTGTGCCCATTGAGGACGTGACAATTGTTTCCAGGGGGCAAATATCGTAGTTATGAATATTGTAGAAGTGAATGATAAGTATTATTGAAGTAAATTTCGTGTTTTATACTAAAATAACTGTTTTGCCATTGTATAGTGTACCGACGTAGTTAACGTATAGTCAAAAACGTGCATTGCATGTGTAGAATAGACAATATATACAGAGAATACTAAACGCATATACCAGAACTATTCACGAGTTTCATGAAATTGGTATTACGCGGGAGCTGGTTTAGTATTTATATAGATCTATTACTTGCCATTTATAACTTTTTTTAGACCGCCTCCGTCGTCTAATGGTAGAGCGTCCGCCCGGACTACGGAGAGCGGAAGGTCCGGGGTTCGATTCCCGGCCGCGTCATACCAAAAGACGTTAAAAGATGGTACTTGTTGCATTCATGTTAAACTGCGGCATGGTATCTCAGTGTGCTAGCACTATAAATCGGCATCAGTCCGGATTAGTACAAGCCGCCACACACACTCACATACACATGCATGCACGTCGCTATTTAAGTGCAATAATCTTGGACGCGACGTTAAAACCCATTTCACCTCACCTTTAACTTTTTTAGAATTTCACTGTCGTGTGTGAATAAGACACCTTCACGATCCACAGCACAATCCAATTGAGTTTAACAAAATAATACTTCAAACACGTCAAAATTTGACACGTATTAATTTAATACAATACAACGGCCCACCTTTAAAATTCGAGCGTCCGTTCCACAAAGTTGTCGTAGCGCTGAGGTTATCGTCACTCATATATTTTAACAGATAATTCCGTTAAACTATCTAATTGTCTATTCAAGACATTATTTACATGACAAAAGCAGTCATGTTATGTTGTGTTGAAAAAGCGTCAAATTCCGTTTAACACATCGAGATTTGCCATTCCTTGAACGAAAATTAGGGGAGATATGTATTTATCAACATACCAATGTCTTCTTTCTCCGACGTTGTCAAAGCCATAAAACCAGCCATGACGTCAAATAAAATGTCAGTCTTTTTAGTAAATTCATTACATTTGATTCAAAGGGTAAGTGCTCCATTAATAATGGTGCAACATGAATCAAATTTCCCTTGCACAATCAGGAGAATGTTGTAATCTAAGGACTAATTTATAAGTTAGATAGAGCCATCCATTTTGCTATCACTTCCTTTTTATGAAGTACGATTTCATCATTTCTTATGGGGTTTTTTAATACATAAACGTATAGTTTCAATATCGATATTTGTGTTGGAATAGTTTGCTTCCTCGTGAACAAAAAAACCCAGGAAAACATATTGTCCTCAACCACAGCTAACTCTCACCAAGTGACCTAATTTAGAATAACCTAGAGCTAAGCATAGCGGAGTTCATCTTCCCGAGGCAAGGGCGTTAACTGACCATAAAAGTCCAGTTTCCACCCTTGCCGAACTAGGCTGGTATTATGGAGTTACATTTTGGCTGGACTAACGAGTCTATGCATAGTCCAATCAAAATCGCGCACCGAAATCGAAATCTGGTTCGTAAAGTGTCATGCAGATTTCCGTCGACTGCAGGATTTGAAAAGGATGTGCACCACTAAATATAACTCGTTGTCAACAGATATTTTCTAAATCATTTCATGTTTTTAATCAAGGTGCTCACGTGGTTTGATGCACTTCGCGATGTAAGACTCGTTTTATCACAATATAGATCTTGATTATCAATCAGATCGTCTTGACTGGGCGCCACCGTTTTGTTTGAAGCAAATGCAAGTGATACGAGAGGTTGAATCTGATTGGTCAATAGGAGAGGCATAGAAAGGACATAACTCGTAATAGCCACTGGTGGCGCTACGATCGAGCCCAGGAATTCCAGCCTAGTTCGGCAAGGGTGGAAACTGGACTTTTAAAGTAAGTTAACTCTCTTGCCTCGGGAAGATGAGCGGAGTAAGGCCCTCTGTTCTTTCTACCTGTGTAAACCCCCTGTCGTCTTTTGACGCCAAAGAGGTTAATCGGTTTTCGTCATTCACGGCAGGTTATTTTTTGTATTGAATGTATAACGTTATACAGTTATGTCGTTCACATATACGGCAGTTTTTGTCCGCGCACAGTTTCCCGAAAAGCTGCAAAATAAAAAAAATCGTTGCACGTACAGTACTTTTATCAGTGTACAATAAAAAGCGAAGACATTTGTTGTTTTTCAACGCAGAATATATATTTTTGGACAACACTTAGCAGTGTCTTTTTTCAAACCAGGTTTAATTTACACCATCAGATAGGAAATTTAATATTGTACATCCGTACGTAATTCCGATTCAGTGCAATCTCATTAAAATCAGATCTTGGTTCTCGTTTAACAAACATCTGAGATCCCATTTCGGGTCGCGTCAGACCGACCTTGCGCGAACTTTGACCCACCAGTTAGAAGGCAGCTTTCTCGTGCATTACGGCACTAATTTCAAATTGGCGCATCGAAACATATTAATACAAATTCTCTATTACAAATTTGAACCCCGAACAAAAGAACATTCTGGAATGGCTAATAGATGGTCTAGATTGTATGGATTCAGTCGTTAAACCCGTAACTATCGTTCGGAATACCCCGTGTTAAAGTTTACGAGGTTGCGTGATTAGAAATCACATTCCGACTGTCACTTTCATAATCTGGTAAGCGACGCTCTGATTGGTCGGATGAAAGGTCGTTCTGACGTGACCCCTTATAGGACGTCTTCAGATCTTTGTTTAGCGGTTGCGAGAACTACAGTCTGATTTATAATGAGATTGAGATTCAGTGCCGCGTGACCACATTTCTGACACAACCATTTCTTTTCAAATCTTAGGAAAATGTGCGACAGAAAAATGAAATCTCAGCATCCAGCGGTTAAGCATGAAAGCAACCATTTGATTTTCACGTAGGCGAGGGGATATTTTCTTAAAAATAATCAATCCCCTGTTTTACTAAAATTCACATCTATGCCTATCATTGTAGGACGGAAAAATGAACCATTGTCTTGCGGACATATTACCAAAGATACACGCTGCGCGTTCGGTTCCAAATTCATTTTAGCGCGGTTAAATCTACAGCTAACCTAGCTCTACATTGAAAACACAGTATGTTTATCTCCTAATTATACCATGAATTTGGAAATTACTCGATTGTGATTGGTCAATCAGAGGCTATTTAATCACAATAAACCCCCTCTGATTGAAACAGATTGACGGCTGCATCGCCTATGCTAATATTCATAGAATGGTACTATTTTCAGTCATTGTCGGTAGGTCTTTTTAAATAATTATATCTACAATTACAGGTTACAAGATGCACAGATGCGGTTACGACAATATTCAAAGGATGTGTGGCAATACATTTCGCGCAGAAAACACGACAGAAATCTACAATGAGAATGTATTTACGTTTTGGAGACAACAGAGTTCGGAATTTGGCGCTCCCCCCCCCCCCCCATACGACTGTGACGTCATACCTTTTGCGTCACAATGAGTGATATGACGTCATAATGGTGACGTTCGATGTAGAGCGAAAGCCTTGCAAAACTTGCTTTGTTTTCTTTAGGGATGCCCACCTCACATTAGCTTACCAAGTTGCCGTGCTTATATGCTTTCAATGCCTGTCATATGTTCGAGTGAAGTATTATGGTGTAAACAAACTGCTTGAGTATATACAGCGCCATATGTTGTTCGGTGATTCCGTAATTCAGATCGATAACCCACTCAAAACACTGGACTCAACCCATGCCGCTTCGATCAGTATATTTGCTAACCCCAAAGAATTCGCGTTTTATTTAGTCATGGTACAATGGAGATAAACATACTGTGTTTTCAATGTAGAGCTAGGTTACCTGTAGATTTAACCGCGCCAAATTTGTGGCTGTGAAAAGTCTTGCCTGTCAAAATATCTGTCTAATACTGTGACTGTCTTAAGCAGCTGTACAAGGGGGCACGGGTGGCCTAGTCGTCTAAGGCGCCGCAATTCGCTGTGCAGAGTTGCGTCCCTTGGGCACGCCAGAAACCTATGATTGTGGGTTCGAATCCCGGTTCGCCCCGATTATGTTTCTAGGTTTGTCAGCACCATACCCGTGCTCGTGGGTTTCACCGAAGTGGTAAACGTCTGAGACCTGCATCACTTCGGGCTTTCCTCCCACATTAAGCTGACACGCCGTGATATGACTGGAATAATGTTAAAAGCGGCGTTAAACCCAACTCACACACACACACAGCTGTACATGGTGGACTGACTTACAACGTGCTCGTGTTAGAATAGAAGATAAAACTGACCAATAGGAGAGCAAAGAATAGATTGCCCTCAAAAGGCAAGACAAAAGATTACCGTGGGCCCATTCGTGACCAACTCGTGTTATTCCGGGACAAGCGGAATAGCGACTCGTGCACCTCTTGTGGCTATTTTTGCGACCGGGTTCCGTCTTAGCGCAAACGGGCATACCTTAATCAATTTTCAAATTGTTGCGTTATGGTTCACATATATTTCCCCATATATTATATATATTTCAGATGCAATTTAAAGCACATCGGGACGTGCGGAATTATACCGTATGATTGAACACATTTAACTGTGTCTTGCGTATATTTTTAGATGCACATAACATTCATCGATAGGGGGACGAGTCTTCTTGCAGGTTACGGAAAGGGGCGAGTGGTGACGAATGCCGTGGGCCCTCGCCATTAAAACTGGAACTGGTCAGCCCACGTGCAGCTTGGAGCAATCAGGCTGGAAACTGGTACCGTATATAATCCAATAAAACACTACTACACTGTCTAAAACCAATACCATATATATACAAATAAACTATGACAAAAATGACACTGCCACACACTTCCCTCCCACGACAAATGTTGTGCTCGTCATCATAGCTTCCCAGTAACCAGATTCCCAAGGTACCAGACTCATGTGGCTATGAGTGAGTGAGTGGTTTAACGCTGCTTTTAACAGTATTCCAGTTGTATCACGGCGTGTCAGCTTAATATGGGAGGAAAGCCCGAAGTGATGCAGGTGTCAGACGTTTACCACTTCGGTGAAACATACGAGCACGGGTATGGTGCCGACAAAGCTCGAAACATAATCGGTGTGAATCGGGATTCGAACCCACAATCATAGGTTTCTAGCGTGCCGAAGGGACGCAACTCTGCACAGCGAATCGTGGCGCCTTAGACGACTGGGCCACCCGTTCTGACATTCTTCTCGCATGCAACACATCGAAAAGCCATTGTGAATAATTGTGATCTGACAGCACCACGTTAGGCCTCTTAAATACAGTTTCGGCTTGACAATGAGTTAATTTGAGTAAAGGTACTTAAAACTTCAAAGCATTATTTACTTAAAAAGTAAATAGTGCATTGGACCTGTTTGTGTTGGAGATGGGGTGGAGACTGTCACAAGTCAAATATATGGAGATGTCACTGTCACTAATAGAAACTGCAGTAAACTACGTTTATAACGAACACGCATATAACGAACTGACGCATATAACGAACTGACGGATATACAACTTTAAAAAGAGAGTGAGTGAATATGGTTTTACGCCGCTTTTAGCAATATTCCAGCAATATCACGGCGGGGGACACCAGAAATAGGCTTCACACACTGTACCCATGTCAGGAATCGAACCCGGGTCTTCGGCGTGACGAGCGAACGCTTTAACCACTAGGCTACCCGACCGCCCCTTAAAAATAGAAACGCAGAGGTAGTATGGAGTTCATTGAACCTGACTACACAACAAATCCCGTATATAAATTGGGTATATGATATTTGGAAATGTTGGTGGCCTGATATTCGACAAACGGTGCGTCAAAACGCAGCCATTATCGATTTGCAAAGTCTTAAACGGCAATGTTTTCACACTTGTTCAAAAATGTCATGGAGGAAAACAGTAAAGCAAAATGCACGTGCAAAAATGGGCTTCACACATTGTACCTGTAGTGTATTCTCCTTATAGTTGTTTACATTGCGTGTGATACAGTTTCCCGCAATATCCAAGTACACATCATCTCGTTACGTCATATGATGACGTCATGTATGGATGCGATGTCTAAGTAAACTATGGTGGCTTCCTTCCATGTTCTGTGGTGTTTTAGCTTGCATACTCCCGAGCAATAAGGTGTAAATACATGACAGTTTTGGCGACGAGGATGGGATGGAATTATTAAGAAGGTTGAGAAATCTGAGTGGGCGACGCCAGTGGTGGTAGTTCCGAAAGCAAATATGACGGTAAGACTATGTGGGGACTATAAGGTGACAGTCAATCCGGTACTGGAGGATAATGTGTACCCCCTGCCAACAGCAGAAGATTTATTCGCAAAGATGGGCGGAGCCAAAGTCTTCACGAAGTTGGACTTGTCAAATGCATACCTTCAGTTAGAGCTTACAGATAGGTCAAAACCACTACAAGTGATCAACACCCATAAAGGCCTCTACGAATATCAAAGACTTTCGTTTGGAATAGCCACTGCTCCTTCCATATTTCAGTCTATAATGGATCAGGTATTACAAGGCATACCTGGAGCTGAATCATTGCTGGATGATATATTGATAGGGATTGTGACCGATGACCAGCATGACAAGGTGCTTCATGAAGTGCTGAAACGTCTGGATACCTATGGCATTAAGGTGAACTTAGACAAGTGCAAGTTCAAGGTACCCAAAGTGGAATATCTGGGACACTGCATCGATGGGGATGGACTACATCCACTGGAAGACAAGATAAAGGCCATTGAGGACGCTCCACATCCAGAAAATGTCACACAGCTAAGAGCTTTCTTGGGAATGATCAAATATTATGGCAGATTCTTGGGAAACATGTCCACGATTCTAGCACCCCTCTACTCACTCTTGAAGGCTGACACTCCTTGGAAATGGAATTCAGAACAAGAAGATGCGTTCCAAAAGTGCAAGACTATGTTGTCTAGTGAAAGTGTTCTTGTCCACTATGACTTGAACAAGCCATTAACTTTGGCATGTGATGCATCCGCATATGGTGTTGGATGTGTACTATCTCATGTGATGAATGATGGAACTGAAAGACCAGTTGCTTTCGCCTCAAGAACCCTCTCACCAAGTGAGAAAAATTATGCCCAAATAGAAAAAGAAGCACTTGCGATCATATACGGAGTCAAGAAGTTTCACAAGTACATCTATGGAAGGAAGTTTGTCTTAATCACTGACCACAAACCACTTACCACTCTGTTAGGTCCCAAGAACTGCATACCTACACTGGCAGCAGCACGTCTACAACGATGGGCTCCCATTCTGATGGCACATGACTATGAGATACGATATCGAAGATCAGAGGATCATGCTAACGCAGATGGACTCTCTAGACTTCCTGGAAACGATGACCCAGAAACTATTGAAGCCAAAATCAACTACTTCTCAAATGTGATCAACTTGCCTGTCTCAGCAATAGCACAAGCAACTAGGAAAGATCCTGTATTGGCTCGTGTGATGGACTATACCATGAGTGGTTGGCCAAATTATGTTGCAGATGAGGGACTTGCACCATTCTTCAGACGGAAAGATGAACTGTCTGTGGATCAAGATTGTTTGTTATGGGGACTCAGGGTTATTATTCCAAAGAGCTATCAAGACTATGTGTTGAATGAACTACACAGTGAGCATATGGGCATCGTGAAGATGAAGGCACGCGCTCGAAGCTATGTGTGGTACCCAGGTCTTGATCATGACATCGAAATGACAGCTAAAAGTTGTACTGTATGCCAAAGTCTACAAAATGACCCACCAGTGGCCCCTCTTCACCCTTGGAAGTATCCTCAGAGAATATGGGAAAGAGTGCATGTGGACTTTGCGGAATTTCAAAGTCAGCATTATTTTGTGCTCATAGATAGTCGTTCGAAATGGATTGAAGCTATTCTCATGACCTCCACGACAGCTGAGAAGACTGTAGAGACATTGAGAAAGATATTTTCTTCATATGGCTTACCCGAAGAATTAGTGTCAGATAATGGGCCGCAGTTCACAGCTGAAATCTTCAAAGATTTTATGAAGAACAATGGAATCAAACATTCCCTCAGTCCACCTTACAACCCTTCATCAAACGGTGCAGCAGAAAGATCTGTTCAAGTTATTAAATCTGCTCTGAAGAAACACATGATGTCTGTTAAACTCAACAATGGAGACAAGTCAACAAGGAAACACTTGGCAAATTTCCTATTGACTTACAGGTCAACTCCTCATTCCGTAACTGGGCGGACACCTGTTGAACTTTTTCTTGGAAGACAAGTTCGCACAAGACTTTCACTTTTGAAACCAGACCTGCGGAAAACGGTGGAAGCAGCTCAAGAAAAACAGAAGCAATTTCACGACAATTCCATCACACTCAGAGAATTTGAAGTGAATGAATCCTGCAGAGTTAGAAATTACAGAGAATCACAAGATGAGAAATGGATTCCTGGAAGAGTAGTTAAACGCTTAGGTCAACAACGTTATCTTGTTCAAACTGGAGCAAGAACCAGATATGTGCATGTTAACCAGATGCTACCTTCAGTGGGACATGCAGATGAAGAACTGAGACTGTCATTACCAAATGCATTGCCTTTGTTACCGGTAACAACTGGTAATACCATTCCTACAGAGGAGGAGACTACTCAACGCAAGCTACAACCAGCGTTAAAGCCAGCCAGCAACCTTGAATCAAGGGAGAGAACTCTTGATAAACCTGTGACTTCAACAAATGGTGAACCAAGACGCTATCCACAGAGAACTCGAAAACAAGTGCAAAGACTTGATCTTTGAACATTGTGACTTTAATGAGGACAGTTCTGGCATCTCGCAGGAATTGTCAATTCAACAGTTATTCAAGCTCAGAATTTACAAGTTCTAAAAGTTGTGTTAATTCCAGTTATCAAAGTTATAATGAAATGGACTTTAATGTTGGTATTATTCAGAAGCCTAACATTACAGCAAGATCGTAGTACACCTCCCGATGGACTGTAGAAGTATTATTATTATTATATATATATCAATATTATTGATGGACTCTAATGTTTAATATAATCATAAGGTAAATGTTTAGAGGGGAGGAGTGTAGTGTATTCTCCTTATAGTTGTTTACATTGCGTGTGATACAGTTTCCCGCAATATCCAAGTACACATCATCTCGTTACGTCATATGATGACGTCATGTATGGATGCGATGTCTAAGTAAACTATGGTGGCTTCCTTCCATGTTCTGTGGTGTTTTAGCTTGCATACTCCCGAGTCCGGCTGACTTGGTTTTGGTTCAGGGACATTTGACAGCAAATGGCTACATGAATCAAATTCTTCAACCTCACCTTCTTCCCTTCTGACCGCCTGAGCGAGCTGGACAACGCTCCAGCGCGCACAGTTCGTGTGACATTAGACTACCTTCATAATGCCAACATCAACGATTTGCCCTGGCCGCCGAGATCTCCAGATCTCAACCCAATGGGACACCTCTGGGATGAACTTGATCGACGTGCATGTCAACGTCAGAACACGTCGAAGACACTCCCGCAACTGGCCAACCCGTTACGAGCAGAATGGCGCAGAATTCCGCAGGACAGAATTCGTACACTCATCCAGTCAGTGCCAATCGAGGAGATGCAGAGCCGTGATTTCTGCCCGGGGCGGCCACACGAGATACTGAGTTCAGCGCAACCTTGTGGCCTTATGTTTCATGACAATGAACAGTTTTCAGTGCCTTTGTACAACAACATGTGACAATCGAGCTCCAAAATTTCATATTTGTATCTACGATATTAGATTAAATATATCGACATTATCAGGTACAATAAATTTACTAAATATCTACCTGTGCGTTTCTTTTTTGAAGAGTGTATATGCTGTATATATGCTTATAATGAACTACGGTTATAACGAACTACATTTAGTGGCCCCTTTGAGTTCGTGATATCGGTAGTTTACCGTAGTGTATACATATGGTTGTCATATTCTACGTGTGGTGTGTTTTAATTAAATTCGTGAATGTAGTTATATGGCGACAATAATTAACTCGACTAAAGCCCCATTCACATGGACACTTTTACTTACGTGAGTATATATACTTACATAAGTAAATTTACTTATGGTGGCATGTGAACGCATTTGCTTACGTGAGTAGATATACTCCTGGGCCCACTTGCACAAAGCGATCTTAGCGCTAAGATGATCGTAACTCCCATACTTTAACATAGGCTTACGATTGTCTTAGCGCTAAGATCGCTTTGTGCAAGGGGGGCAGGAGTAAAGAGACATGAGTAAAAGTATATTTGCTACACCTGATGAGGTCTAGTAAAAGTATATTTACTCATAAGTATAAATGCTCCTGGAGTATTTCTGGTCATGTGAACAGATTCTCTATTTGCTTACGTAAGCATATTAAATCCAAGATACTGATAATCAGTAAAGAATTCCGAATGTGCAGGAAAATACGGCTGTAGTTCGTTGCAAAGAACATAAAATGTTTCGCGTGTCATGCGAAAGTCATCATTCTGAGTTTATCATCAAATGATCGTTTGACGACATTGATCCACCAGTGTTGAGAACGTTCTCTCTTCACAGTTCTCTTTCCTGGCATAATCCTAAGACTAATCCCATACTAAGAAAGTATTGAAAGTGTCTCTTTCGCCTCTGGTTGACTATCTTCGACAGCGACATGGCCTCAAATGATGAAAGTCCACAATTTATTTATGAAATGATGTTTACTTCTGCCTTTCATAAACTTCATGTGAACGCAATGTAAATATACTTTTGCTTACATGAGTAAATATACTCCATGAGTAAATTTGCTTACATGAGTAAATTTTGTCCATGTGAATAGGGCTTTAACGCGCGACTTCAACCATATTCCGAACAACAGTATATTTCTTGCTAGACTGGTTCCCGGATCCTCCGCCTGGTGTCGCTGCACTTGTTCCGCTTTCCGTCCCAGTCTGTCGCAGGAACGAACGGGAACCAGTCTAATTTCTTGCCGCCGTCACGGAGTTTATTCAGTGCATGTCATTATCACGCAACAGCTGTTGTATATAGATAAACATTTTTTCATGTGTCTCTTGCTTGGAAGAAAAATAATGATATGTTGATTCTAAATATGTTGGTGTATACGTTGATAGAACAGTCGACCGTCGTTATTTATTTGTCATTAATGTCATTTCCCGGTTCTGTGATCATAACGTATGTTGTTAGGGATACATGTGAAAAAAGTTCAATCAGGGGACGTAACTCTCGATGCCTTCGATCATATGACAACAACATTTGCACGAGAGTGACGAATCACTTTTATCCTTTTGCGATAAGTCCGACGACAGCCAGTCCAGTATATCTGACCTACACGATGTCACGCACTTCGGCAGCAGAAGAGGAACCACTGATTGACGATGACAATGTACTGTCGACATGGGACCGCGACCGTCACAGGCGGAAACTGAGGTAAGCAAGACCAACCGAGTGTGGCATGCAGGTGCTCGCTGTGTGGCCACTTTGTGGGGTCTCGCATAACTGTGTTGGTTTTTTCAGTTTCGATAGTTTCCGTGTCAGATCGACTGAGACTTGAGATTAAGGCTCAAGTAAATAAACCATATATATTTCTACAAAAATAGTTGTTATCGTTATTAAAAATAGAGGTGCCGTTTTCGCCCGACACATAGTACCTGTTTTCGCCAAATGCGGTGCCGTTTTCTCCAGAGAAATCGGTGACGTTTTGCTGAGGTGCCGTTTTAGCCAGCACCCCTAAGAAGATCGATAATCGGAATTATGGAAAGAAATATTAACAATTATCGATATGAAATATTGTCATTGAAACCGGGACTGCTTCTTGACATGAAGGACAGATGCAGGTGTTGTTCGAAGTTATAGCCAAGTTTATTACTGATAAATGTTTTTAAACCCTGAAACAATTGTAAAACATTCATTACACAAAATATAAACATATGCTGACATCAAATATTTCATTACATTTGATGATACATACAAAATGCTATATATTCTAATTGATAAACTTACATCTCATCAAAACTTAATTAATCTTATATTATAAACCTACTTAACCCGCATATATACTTATATATGTGTATCATATAAATAGAGTAAGATAGACATGACATGATACATTTACTATGTGTACATACAATATACAATATATGAGAATATATATAAAACCTAGTAAACCCACAAAGTGTGTGGACCTGGGTTCATCAGTCCAGACACAGACCTCTGCTCGAGTAATACAGCTACATCTGCACGACAAATAAATGAATATATATGCACACTGTGCAGACCAATATGATAGCAGCAATATTACTACAAACCGATACATAGTGTTATTGCAGAGTAACTTAAAACATTTCTAAAATATAATAGTAAAACCCTGATCCATTCATACATCATACATTCATACATTACACATTCATATATACCAATATGTTACCTAGCAACACATATGTTTCACATTCTTACTTTCATACTTCATACTTTCATACATCAGCTTCACAGTGATTGAAGATTTAGTTAAATAGTATTTTAGGCCTAAACTTAGCACTTACTGAATTATTTACCTTACGTAAATAATAACACTTGTAATGCATACAGAAATACAACTAATTACTATGATCTGGCTAATATTTACAACATGACAAAAACAGCCAAATTATCAACAGCATAAACACAATATACCTACAAATCCTAGGAATACGCACAAACAATTAAATATCATCAAAAGACCAACCTTTAGATGTGAATTCCAAAGTCAATAAATCAAACACCACAATTAGTCCAAATTGTGGATTCCAAAATGTCCAATGCTATACATGTGTTTGACAGTAACATCAAATGTGATCTAAACTGTAGTAAAACTAAACCCTTCAAACTGGAGACAGTAAGCTAGAAAGTTAAACACAAAGGGGCTGTGAGGGGCGCGCTTGGGCAGGCTATTGTGTGATAGTGCACTAGGTGATTGAAGCTGTGGCAAAGTACTCATGCAGTAAGCTGAAACAGAGAATTAGGAGAGCTGAAGTGTGAAGTATATAATGTTTAAAACATATTTGACTGAATATTTAATTCAGTAAAAATCTAAACTAATAAAACTCTCAAAAATATATACAACTATCTGATCCTGTCACATCATCGATAATAGGCCTATTAACTTACATAAACTATTGTGATGAAATATAAGTTTAGTCTTACCGATACGGACTTGTAATTGTAAGTACTGTCAAGTGTCGAAGAATGAAAGCAACCGTTTTTTTCATATTTCTAATGTCCACATAGTAGTCTATTCTTAAGTGTGGCACTGCTCACCATTGGTATGAAATCTGTTGATTTGTTTCAAGACTTTCATGCCTATTTGCTTAAACGTCCTTCTCCGATATTTATTGATAATTTATTGATATTTAGTTACCTGTTATCTGTCTATAATCTTAATCGATAGCCAGCCCTGCTTGAGGCCAAACTTAAAGAACATGGGTTGTGACCAGAAAAAATGGAAAGTGGAAAAAATAACATCTTTGAAACTATCCTTCATTTTAAAGTTAATACGACTGCAAAGCAGAACATATCACATATCAAACAGTCGACTGTCGTTATTACTTTTCATTAATGTCATTTCACGGCTCTGCGATCATAACGTATGTAGTTAGGGATGTATGTGAAAAATGTTCGTTCAGGGGACGTAACTCTCGATGCCAGCGATCATAACATCTTTCGACTGCAAAGCATAACATATCTCCACATATGTCAAATTATTCGAAAGATCAAAGTATATTTTTTTTATTTATCTGAAATAGGCTTCTATCTGTTTTATTATATTTGTTTGCTAACCTATCAACAATGAATTTTCAGAAAACCAACCAATTACAGGCTCACAACTTTTGAGAAATACATTTTCAATCCAAATAGTTGGTGAATTTCTAGAAAAAAATGTTTGATAAATAGAAGGTACTGGCTAGCGAGGAGTTATCTCTGAGGACCAATCATCGCCAACTCCCTTTATCTTATTTTGCTTTTCCTCGCTTTCATTAGAAGAGAGAAATGTTTATCCAAAAAGGATGAACAAAACTGACTCCCATGAAGAAATTTTGAAAAACAGAACACCTTGCTACAATACAACTGAGAAAGAGACACACGAGATGTGTGACATGACTGATTCACGCCTTAAAAACATCCAGCAACACAATAATGATATGTTGATTTTGTTGGCTGCAGACTCTGTATACAGAGCTACAGATAGGCTGTATTTGTGTAAAATACCCCCCCAAAACATTTTAAAACTCAACTACTTTCAATTAACTTGCGTACAGAAATGTATGCATTAAATGAAAACCTCACATTATACAAACAGCACGGGTAAATACCCAATGAAGCTTTTCAACATGCGTACAAAGGAACTAATTTCCGAAACACAATTGCGAGCTAATTTCCTTTCCAAGTCAAGCCTCTATATTTAGAACAGTTATCATGGTTATGTACATCTGAAACATAATTTCATTTTTCTAAATCTTAAAATGTTTACTCTTTTTGGGAAATACCGTATTTGACTTAATAAGCGCCCAGGGCGCTCTCAAAATTAGAAATAGGGGGCTCTTATAAGAATATTATTTTAGTGGAAAGAGTTAAAAGATAAATTTCGTTGTTTGTGCTGACAGCCTGAAATGTTTATATACGACAGATATATTTTTCCTGAATTTAATTGCCCATAATTAAGTGTGCATATAACACACGAGTGCGTATTATACGTGAATAAATAAGTCTTGTGTACATCGATCAATCGGAATGGGTGCTAATTAGGATTGTTCATTGGCCAATATATTAGCAAATATGTGGGCGCTTATTAGAGCGGGGCGCTTATTACGTCGAATACGGTACCCAATAGGGTGATGAATAGATGAGTGAAAAATATTGGTTACCCAATGTAATAACCAAATTAAAATAGAAACCCTGGACTAAAAACTCAATGGCTCAAAATGTTATCTTTGTCTCTGGTGAATATCAATTATGATGTCATACCATTGTGTTACAACTGCTGCATCAGTGCATAGCCTGATGGTGTTATTCCATGGCACCAGCTGTCTCCGTATCATCTACTTTTAGTCTCCATCAGGATGTGGCTTTGTCATCTAACTCCATACCAGCAGCTGTGTTGATGTCTGTGTTAATGGCACCAGCTGTCTCCGTATCACAGGTTTTAGATTATAATGGTCACTTTACACCTGGGCTCACAGGTAGATCTCATACGTATTTTCAAATGCTGGCTTACAGTTTATCACATAACTCGCCTGTCTCACCTGCCTCACATTACTCGTGTCTCCCCTGCCTCACATTACTCCCCTGTCTCACCTGTCTCACATTACTCACCTGCCTCACATTACTCCCCTGTCTCACCTGCCTCACATTACTCACCTGCCTCACATTACTCACCTGTCTCACCTGCCTCACATTACTCACCTGCCTCACATTACTCCCCTGTCTCACATCACTCACCTGTCTCACCTCACTCACCTGTCTCACATTACTCACCTGCCTCACATTACTCACCTGTCTCACATTACTCACCTGCCTCACATTACTCACCTGCCTCACATTACTCACCTGTCTCACCTGTCTCACATTACTCACCTGCCTCACATTACTCACCTGCCTCACATTACTCCCCTGTCTCACATCACTCACCTGTCTCACCTCACTCACCTGTCTTACCTCACTCACCTGTCTCACATTACTCACCTGCCCCAAATTACTCACCTGCCCCACAAAACTCACCTGCCTCACATTACTCCCGTCTCACATCACTCACCTGTCTCACCTCACTCACCTGTCTCACATTACTCATCTGTCTCACCTGCCCGACATTACTCACCTGTCTCACCTGTCTCACATTACTCCCCTGTCTCACATTACTCCCCTGTCTCACATTACTCCCCTGTCTCACCTGCCCCACATTACTCACCTGTCTCACCTCACTCACCTGTCTCACATTACTCACCTGTCTCACATTACTCACCTGTCTCACCTGTCTCGCATCACTCACCCGTCTAACCTCACTCACATTTCTCACCACACTCACCTGTCTCACCTTACTCACCTGTCTCATCTGTCAAACCTTACTCACCTGTCTCACCTCAATCACCTTGTCTGTCTTGCGTCAGTTGTCTAACCTGCCTCACCTCACTCATCTGTCTCCCACCACTCACCTCTCTTCTGTCTCACCTCACTCTTCTCTCTCAACTCACCTGTCTCACACTACTCACCTGTCTCAACTCACTCTACTGTCTCACCTCACCTATCTCACCTCACTCTTCTGTCTCAACTCACTCTACTGTCTCACCTCACCTATCTCACCTCACTCTTCTGTCTCACCTCACTCTACTGTCTCACCTCACCTGTCTCAACTCACTCAACTGTCTCACCTCACCTATCTCACCTCACTCTTCTGTCTCAACTCACTCTACTGTCTCACCTCACCTATCTCACCTCACTCTTCTGTCTCACCTCACTCTACTGTCTCACCTCACCTATCTCACCTCACTCTTCTGTCTCAACTCACTCTACTGTCTCACCTCACCTATCTCACCTCAATCTTCTGTCTCAACTCACTCTACTGTCTCACCTCACCTATCTCACCTCACTCTTCTGTCTCACCTCACTCTACTGTCTCACCTCACCTGTCTCAACTCACTCTTCTGTCTCACCTCACCTATCTCAACTCACTCTTCTGTCTCACCTCACCTGTCTCAACTCACTCTTCTGTCTCACCTCACTCTTCTGTCTCACCTCACTCTACTGTCTCACCTCACTCTTCTGTCTCAACTCACTCTTCTCTCTCACCTCACCTGTCTCAACTCACTCTTCTGTCTCACCTCACTCTTCTGTCTCACCTCACCTGTCTCAACTCACTCTTCTGTCTCACCTCACCTATCTCACCTCACTCTTCTGTCTCACCTCACTCTTCTGTCTCACCTCACCTGTCTCAACTCACTCTACTGTCTCACCTCACCTATCTCACCTCACTCTTCTGTCTCACCTCACTCTACTGTCTCACCTCACCTGTCTCAACTCACTCTTCTGTCTCACCTCACTCTTCTGTCTCACCTCACCTGTCTCAACTCACTCTTCTGTCTCACCTCACCTATCTCACCTCACTCTTCTGTCTCAATTCACTCTACTGTCTCACCTCACCTATCTCACCTCACTCTTCTGTCTCACCTCACTCTTCTGTCTCACCTCACTCTACTGTCTCACCTCACCTGTCTCAACTCACTCTTCTGTCTCACCTCACCTGTCTCAACTCACTCTTCTGTCTCACCTCACCTGTCTCAACTCACTCTACTGTCTCACCTCACCTGTCTCACCTCACTCTTCTGTCTCAACTCACTCTACTGTCTCACCTCACCTATCTCACCTCACTCTTCTGTCTCACCTCACTCTACTGTCTCACCTCACCTGTCTCAACTCACTCTTCTGTCTCACCTCACCTATCTCAACTCACTCTTCTGTCTCACCTCACTCTTCTGTCTCACCTCACTCTACTGTCTCACCTCACCTGTCTCAACTCACTCTTCTGTCTCACCTCACCTATCTCAACTCACTCTTCTGTCTCACCTCACTCTTCTGTCTCACCTCACTCTACTGTCTCACCTCACCTGTCTCAACTCACTCTTCTGTCTCACCTCACCTGTCTCAAGTCACTCTTCTGTCTCACCTCACTCTTCTGTCTCACCTCACCTGTCTCAACTCACTCTTCTGTCTCACCTCACTCTTCTGTCTCAACTCACCTGTCTCACTACTCACCTGTCTCACACTACTCACCTGTCCTCACTCTTCTGTCTCACCTCACTCTGCTGTCTCAACTCACCTGTCTCACACTACTCACCTGTCTCACCCATCTCACATTACTGACCTGTCTCATATTACCTGCTTAGACAATAGTCAGCCCCGCGTCTGCTGCGAATGAATTCCCAATTTATATTGAAAATTTCCCAATTCCTCAGAATTTACGAAAGTAAGAATGTTAAAATAATCGATGTTTGAACAATATCTCAATTTCATCCCAGTTTGTTTGCCAAGGGCACATAGTTGGGAATCCTAAATCAATCCCTGGTGTGACAGTCGCCATGTGCCACACACAGAACATGCTACACACAGACAGCATGCTGTCCCACAGAGACCATGCTGCTTCCCCAGTTCACAGGACGCTGGCTACCTCACCTCAATACTTGACACAGATGGCCATGCATGGTAGACTGGCTAACAGTAATCATATAGCTGTGTGATCCTGTCATACATAATGTATTGTAACCTCAAACAGACGGGATAATCGAAGCATATTCATTTCTGAGGCTCATGTGGATAAAAAGGCTGGCTGTGTGAATGAAACACACGCCACAACCATCAGTGAACTGTGGAGACTGGGATAGGGACGGACTGAGGACATCTCATCTGTGGAGACTGGGATAGGGTCGGACTGAGGACATCTCATCTGTGGAGACTGGGATAGGGACGGACTGAGGACATCTCATCTGTGGAGACTGGGATAGGGACGGACGGAAGACATCTCATCCGTGGAGACTGGGATAGGGTCGGACGGAAGACATCTCATCTGTGGAGACTGGGATAGGGACGGAGTGAGGACATCTCATCTGTGGAGACTGGGATAGGGACGAACGGAAGACATCTCATCTGTGGAGACTGGGATAGGGACGGACGGAAGACATCTCATCTGTGGAGACTGGGATAGGGACGAACGGAAGACATCTCATCTGTGGAGACTGGGATAGGGACGGACGGAAGACATCTCATCTGTGGAGACTGGGATAGGGACGGACGGAAGACATCTCATCTGTGGAGACTGGGATAGGGACGAACGGAAGACATCTCATCTGTGGAGACTGGGATAGGGTCGGACGGAAGACATCTCATCTGTGGAGACTGGGATAGGGACGGACGGAAGACATCTCATCTGTGGAGACTGGGATAGGGTCGGACTGAGGACATCTCATCTGTGGAGACTGGGATAGGGACGGACGGAAGACATCTCATCTGTGGAGACTGGGATAGGGTTGGACGGAAGACATCTCATCTGTGGAGACTGGGATAGGGACGGACTGAGGACATCTCATCTGTGGAGACTGGGATAGGGGCGGACTGAGGACGTCTCATCTGTGAAGACTGGGATAGGGACGGACGGAAGACATCTCATCTGTGGAGACTGGGATAGGGACGGACTGAGGACATCTCATCTGCGGAGACTGGGATAGAATTGGACACAAGACATCCATTAGTATAGTCTACGAGAACAGACATGGTTTGGGCAAGGAGACTGAACTCGACAGATCCTCTGATATCTCCAGCCCCGTCACCTGTGTCTTGGAGGTATGTACCCCCAGTTTCCTGTGTCTTGGAGGTATGTCCCCCCATTTCCTGTGTCTTGGAGGTATGTACCCCCCAACACCTGTGTCTTGGAGGTATGTACCCCCAGTTTCCTGTGTCTTGGAGGTATGTCCCCCCATTTCCTGTGCCTTGGAGGTATGTACCACCCAACACCTGTGTCTTGGAGGTATGTACCCCCAACACCTGTGTCTTGGAGGTATGTACCCCCCATCATCTGTGTCTTGGAGGTATGTACCCCCCATCACCTGTGTCTTGGAGGTATGTACCCCCCATCACATGTGTCTTGGAGGTATGTACCCCCCATCACCTGTGTCATGGAGGTATTTCCCCCTCCCCCCCATCTCCTGTGTCTTGGAGGTATGTACCCCCCATCATCTGTGTCTTGGAGGTATGTACCCCCCATCACCTGTGTCTTGGAGGTATGTACCCCCCATCACATGTGTCTTGGAGGTATGTACCCCCCATCACCTGTGTCATGGAGGTATTTCCCCCTCCCCCCCATCTCCTGTGTCTTGGAGGTATGTCCCCCCATCTCCTGTGTCTTGGAGGTATGTCCCCCCATTTCCTGTGTCTTGGAGGTATGTCCCCCCCCCATCACCTGTGTCTTGGAGGTATGTACCCCCCATCACATGTGTCTTGGAGGTATGTACCCCCCATCACATGTGTCTTGGAGGTATGTACCCCCCAACACCTGTGTCTTGGAGGTATGTACCCCCCAACACCTGTGTCTTGGAGGTATGTACCCCCCAACACCTGTGTCTTGGAGGTATGTACCCCCCATCACATGTGTCTTGGAGGTATGTACCCCCCATCACCTGTGTCTTGGAGGTATGTACCCCCCATCACCTGTGTCTTGGAGGTATGTACCCCCCATCACCTGTGTCTTGGAGGTATGTACCCCCCATCACCTGTGTCTTGGAGGTATGTCCCCCTGTCTCCTGTGTTTCTGAGATATGTCATCCCTTATCTCCTGTGTTTCTGAGATATGTTCCCCCCCCCGTCTCCATTGTAGCTGGTTGTTGTCGGAACACCCAACGTTACCATTGTAGCTGGTTGTTGTCGGAACACCCAACATTACCATTGTAGCTGGTTGTTGTCAGAATACCCAACATTACCATTGTAGTTGGTTGTTGTCGGAACACCCAACGTTACCATTGTAGTTGGTTGTTGTCGGAACACCCAACGTTACCATTGTAGCTCGTTGTTGTCAGGACATCCAACGTTACCATTGTAGCTAGTTGTTGTCGGAACACCCAATGTTACCATTGTAGCTGGTTGTTGTCAGGACATCCAACGTTACCATTGTAGCTGGTTGTTAACAGAACATCCAACGTTACCATTGTAGCTGGTTGTTGTCGGAACACCCAACGTTACCATTGTAGCTGGTTGTTGTCGGAACACCCAACGTTACCATTGTAGCTGGTTGTTGTCGGAACACCCAACGTTACCATTGTAGCTGGTTGTTAACAGAACACCCAATGTTACCATTGTAGCTGGTTGTTGTCGGAACACCCAACGTTACCATTGTAGCTGGTTGTTAACAGAACATCCAACGTTACCATTGTAGCTGGTTGTTGTCGGAACACCCAACGTTACCATTGTAGTTGGTTGTTGTCGGAACACCCAACGTTACCATTGTAGCTCGTTGTTGTCAGGACATCCAACGTTACCATTGTAGCTAGTTGTTGTCGGAACACCCAATGTTACCATTGTAGCTGGTTGTTGTCAGGACATCCAACGTTACCATTGTAGCTGGTTGTTAACAGAACATCCAACGTTACCATTGTAGCTGGTTGTTGTCGGAACACCCAACGTTACCATTGTAGCTGGTTGTTGTCGGAACACCCAATGTTACCATTGTAGCTGGTTGTTGTCAGAACACCCAACGTTACCATTGTAGCTGGTTGTTAACAGAACATCCAACGTTACCATTGTAGCTGGTTGTTGTCGGAACACCCAACGTTACCATTGTAACTGGTTGTTGTCGGAACACCCAACGTTACCATTGTAGCTCGTTGTTGTCAGAACACCCAACGTTACCATTGTAGTTGGTTGTTGTCGGAACACCCAACGTTACCGTTGTAGCTGGTTGTTGTCAGAACACCCAACGTTACCATTGTAGCTGGTTGTTGTCGGAACACCTAACGTTACCGTTGTAGCTGGTTGTCGGAACACCCAACGTTACTGTTGTAGCTGGTTGTTGTCGGAACACCCAACGTTACCGTTGTAGCAGGTTGTTGTCGGAACACCCAATGTTACCATTGTAGCTGGTTGTTGTCAGAACACCCAACGTTACCATTGTAGTTGGTTGTTGTCGGAACACCCAACGTTACCATTGTAGCTGGTTGTTGTCAGAACACCCAACGTTACCATTGTAGCTGGTTGTTGTCAGAACACCCAACGTTACCATTGTAGCTGGTTGTTGTCGGAACACCCAATGTTACTATTGTAGCTGGTTGTTGTCGGAACACCCAACGTTACCGTTGTAGCTGGTTGTCAGAACACCCAACGTTACCATTGTAGTTGGTTGTTGTCGGAACACCCAACGTTACCGTTGTAGCTGGTTGTTGTCGGAACACCCAACGTTACCATTGTAGCTGGTTGTTGGAACTACCAACGTTACCATTGTAGCTGGTTGTTGTCAGAACACCCAACGTTACCATTGTAGCTGGTTGTTGTCAGAACACCCAACGTTACCATTGTAGCTGGTTGTTGTCGGAACACCCAACGTTACCATTGTAGCTGGTTGTTGTCAGAACACCCAACGTTACCATTGTAGCTGGTTGTTGGAACACCCAACGTTACTGTTGTAGCTAGTTGTTGTCGGAACACCCAACGTTACCATTGTAGTTGGTTGTTGTCGGAACACATAGTTACGATTGAAACTTTCTATACAAGATTTGAGGTTCTAAGTTGCCTTAGTGGAATGGTGAAGTCCATGAAACTGTAACATTATGATGGTTATCTGGAGTGTGTAACCATGGAAACTTCCTGTTTCAGAGCAAGGTTTTGCTTTGCCCTCGTCATTGGCATCTTTGTCCTCGCTGTCCTCATCGTGGGTCTGTACTTCATCACGACGCTTCCCTCCCGCGACACTCGGGGTAGCGGCTCCAAGCTCGGCAAGTACCCCCACGCAGCCGTCGCCTCCGATGTGGGGATCTGTTCCGATATAGGCAGGTGTGTAGCCATAGCAACCAGGTGTCTATCCATAGGAACCAAGTGTGTACATGGCTGTGTGTGATGTGGTGTGTACATGGCTGTGTGTGATGTAGTGTGATGTGGTGTGTACATGGCTGTGTGTGATGTGGTGTGTACATGGCTGTGTGTGATGTAGTGTGATGTGGTGTGTACATGGCTGTGTGTGATGCGGTGTGTACATGGCTGTGTGTGATGTGTATACATGGCTGTGTGTGATGTGGTGTGTACATGGCTGTGTGTGATGTGGTGTGTACATGGCTGTGTGTGATGTGGTGTGTACATGGCTGTGTGTGATGTAGTGTCATGTGGTGTGTACATGGCTGTGTGTGATGCGGTGTGTACTTGGCTGTGTGTGATGTGGTGTGTACATGGCTGTGTGTGATGTGGTGTGTACATGTCTGTGTGTGATGCGGTGTGTACATGGCTGTGTGTGATGCAGTGTGTACATGGGTGTGTGTGATGTGGTGTGTACAAGGCTGTGTGTGATGCAGTGTGTACATGGGTGTGTGTGATGTGGTGTGTACAAGGCTGTGTGTGATGTGGTGTGTACATGGCTGTGTGTGAGGTAGTGTGTACATGGCTGTGTGTACATGGCTGTATGTGATGCAGTGTGTACATGGCTGTGTGTGATGTAGTGTGTACATGGCTGTGTGTGATGTGGTGTGTACATGGCTGTGTGTGATGTGGTGTGTACATGACTGTGTGTGATGTGGTGTGTACATGACTGTGTGTGATGTGGTGTGTACATGGCTGTGTGTGATGTGGTGTGTACATGACTGTGTGTGATGTGGTGTGTACATGACTGTGTGTGATGTGGTGTGTACATGGCTGTGTGTGATGTGGTTTGTACATGGCTGTGTGTGAGGTAGTGTGTACATGGCTGTGTGTGATGTAGTGTGTACATGACTGTGTGTGATGTGTGTACATGGCTGTGTGTGATGTGGTGTGTACATGGCTGTGTGTGATGTGGTGTGTACATGGCTGTGTGTGAGGTAGTGTGTACATGGCTGTGTGTGATGCGATGTGTACATGGCTGTATGTGATGTGGTGTGTACATGGCTGTGTATACATGGCTGTGTGTGATGTAGTGTGTACATGGGTGTGTGTGATGTAGTGTGTACATGGCTGTGTGTGATGTAGTGTGTACATGGCTGTGTGTGATGTAGTGTGTACATGGCTGTGTGTGATGTGGTGTGTACATGGCTGTGTGTGATGTAGTGTGTACATGGCTGTGTGTGATGTAGTGTGTACATGGCTGTGTGTGATGTGGTGTGTACATGGCTGTGTGTGATGTGGTGTGTACATGGCTGTGTGTGATGTAGTGTGTACATGGCTGTGTGTGATGTAGTGTGTACATGGCTGTGTGTGATGTGGTGTGTACATGGCTGTGTGTGATGTAGTGTGTACATGGCTGTGTGTGATGTAGTGTGTACATGGCTGTGTGTGATGTAGTGTGTACATGGCTGTATGTGATGTGGTGTGTACATGGCTGTGTGTGATGTAGTGTGTACATGGCTGTGTGTACATGGCTGTGTGTGATGTAGTGTGTACATGGCTGTATGTGATGTGGGGTGTACATGGCTGTGTGTGATGTAGTGTGTACATGGCTGTGTGTGATGTAGTGTGTACATGGCTGTGTGTGATGTAGTGTGTACATGGCTGTGTGTGATGTGTGTACATGACTGTGTGTGATGTGTGTACAAGACTGTGTGTGATGTAGTGTGTACATGACTGTGTGTGATGCGGTGTGTACATGGCTGTGTGTGATGTAGTGTGTACATGGCTGTGTGTGATGTGTGTACAAGACTGTGTGTGATGTGGTGTGTACATGGCTGTGTGTGATGTGGTGTGTACATGGCTGTGTGTGATGCGGTGTGTACATGACTGTGTGTGATGTGTGTACATGGCTGTGTGTGATGTAGTGTATACATGGCTGTGTGTGATGTGGTGTGTACATGGCTGTGTGTGATGTGGTGTGTACATGGCTGTGTGTGATGTGGTGTGTACATGGCTGTGTGTGATGTGGTGTGTACATGGCTGTGTGTGATGTTGGGTGTACATGGCTGTGTGTGATGTGGTGTGTACATGGCTGTGTGTGATGTGGTGTGTACATGGTTGTGTGTGATGTAGTGTGTACATGGCTGTGTGTGATGTGGTGTGTACATGGCTGTGTGTGATGTGGTGTGTACATGGCTGTGTGTGATGTAGTGTATACATGGCTGTGTGTGATGTGGTGTGTACATGACTGTGTGTGATGTGGTGTGTACATGGTTGTGTGTGATGTTGTGTATACATGGCTGTGTGTGATGTGGTGTGTACATGGCTGTGTGTGATGTAGTGTGTACATGACTGTGTGTGATGTAGTGTGTACATGGCTGTGTGTGATGTAGTGTATACATGGCTGTGTGTGATGTAGTGTGTACATGACTGTGTGTGATGTAGTGTGTACATGGCTGTGTGTGATGTGGTGTGTACATGGCTGTGTGTGATGTGGTGTGTACATGGCTGTGTGTGATGTAGTGTGTACATGACTGTGTGTGATGTAGTGTGTACATGGCTGTGTGTGATGTAGTGTGTACATGACTGTGTGTGATGTGGTGTGTACATGGCTGTGTGTGATGTGGTGTGTACATGGCTGTGTGTGATGTAGTGTATACATGACTGTGTGTGATGTAGTGTGTACATGGCTGTGTGTGATGTTGTGTGTACATGGCTGTGTGTGATGTAGTGTATACATGGCTGTGTGTGATGTAGTGTGTACATGGCTGTGTGTGATGTAGTGTGTACATGACTGTGTGTGATGTGGTGTGTACATGGCTGTGTGTGATGTGGTGTGTACATGGCTGTATGTGATGTAGTGTATACATGGCTGTGTGTGATGTGGTGTGTACATGGCTGTGTGTGATGTGGTGTGTACATGGCTGTGTGTGATGTAGTGTGTACATGGCTGTGTGTGATGTGGTGTGTACATGGCTGTGTGTGATGTGGTGTGTACATGGCTGTGTGTGATGTGGTGTGTACATGGCTGTGTGTGATGTGGTGTGTACATGGCTGTGTGTGATGTAGTGTGTACATGGCTGTGTGTGATGTAGTGTGTACATGGCTGTGTGTGATGTAGTGTGTACATGGCTGTGTGTGATGTGGTGTGTACATGGCTGTGTGTGATGTGGTGTGTACATGGCTGTGTGTGATGTAGTGTATACATGGCTGTGTGTGATGTTGTGTGTACATGACTGTGTGTGATGTAGTGTGATGTGGTGTGTACATGGCTGTGTGTGATGTAGTGTGATGTGGTGTGTACATGGCTGTGTGTGATGTAGTGTGATGTGGTGTGTACATGGCTGTGTGTGATGTAGTGTGATGTGGTGTGTACATGACTGTGTGTGATGTAGTGTGATGTGGTGTGTACATGGCTGTGTGTGATGCGGTGTGTACATGACTGTGTGTGATGTGTGTACATGGCTGTGTGTGATGTAGTGTATACATGGCTGTGTGTGATGTAGTGTATACATGGCTGTGTGTGATGTTGTGTGTACATGGCTGTGTGTGATGTGGTGTGTACATGGCTGTATGTGATGTAGTGTATACATGGCTGTGTGTGATGTGTGTACATGGCTGTGTGTGATGTAGTGTGTACATGGCTGTGTGTGATGTGGTGTATACATGGCTGTGTGTGATGTTGTGTGTACATGGCTGTGTGTGATGTGTGTACATGGCTGTGTGTGATGTAGTGTGTACATGGCTGTGTGTGATGTGGTGTGTACATGGCTGTATGTGATGTAGTGTATACATGGCTGTATGTGATGTGTGTACATGGCTGTGTGTGATGTAGTGTATACATGGCTGTGTGTGATGTAGTGTGTACATGACTGTGTGTGATGTGTGTACATGGCTGTGTGTGATGTAGTGTGTACATGGCTGTGTGTGATGCAGTGTGTACATGGCTGTGTGTGATGTAGTGTGTACATGACTGTGTGTGATGTAGTGTGTACATGGCTGTGTGTGATGTAGTGTGTACATGACTGTGTGTGATGTAGTGTGTACATGGCTGTGTGTGATGTGGTGTGTACATGGCTGTGTGTGATGTAGTGTGTACATGACTGTGTGTGATGTGGTGTGTACATGGCTGTGTGTGATGCGGTGTGTACATGGCTGTATGTGATGTGGTGTGTACATGGCTGTGTGTGATGTAGTGTATACATGACTGTGTGTGATGTAGTGTGTACATGGCTGTGTGTGATGTAGTGTGTACATGACTGTGTGTGATGTGGTGTGTACATGGCTGTGTGTGATGTAGTGGGTACATGACTGTGTGTGATGTGGTGTGTACATGGCTGTGTGTGATGCGGTGTGTACATGGCTGTATGTAATGTGGTGTGTACATGGCTGTGTGTGATGTTGTGTGTACATGACTGTGTGTGATGTGTTGTGTACATGGCTGTGTGTGATGTGTTGTGTACATGGCTGTGTGTGATGTGGTGTGTACATGGCTGTGTGTGATGTAGTGTATACATGGCTGTGTGTGATGTGGTGTATACATGGCTGTGTGTGATGTAGTGTATACATGGCTGTGTGTGATGTAGTGTATACATGGCTGTGTGTGATGCAGTGTATACATGACTGTGTGTGATGCAGTGTATACATGGCTGTGTGTGATGTAGTGTATACATGGCTGTGTGTGATGTGTTGTGTACATGGCTGTGTGTGATGTGTTGTGTACATGGCTGTGTGTGATGTGGTGTGTACATGGCTGTGTGTGATGTAGTGTATACATGGCTGTGTGTGATGTGGTGTATACATGGCTGTGTGTGATGCAGTGTATACATGACTGTGTGTGATGCAGTGTGTACATGGCTGTGTGTGATGCCGTGTGTACATGACTGTGTGTGATGCAGTGTATACATGACTGTGTGTGATGCAGTGTATACATGACTGTGTGTGATGTGGTGTGTACATGGCTGTGTGTGATGTGGTGTGTACATGGCTGTGTGTGATGCAGTGTGTACATGACTGTGTGTGATGTGGTGTGTACATGACTGTGTGTGATGTAGTGTGTACATGACTGTGTGTGATGTGGTGTGTACATGACTGTGTGTGATGTGGTGTGTACATGACTGTGTGTGATGCAGTGTATACATGGCTGTGTGTGATGTGGTGTGTACATGGCTGTGTGTGATGCAGTGTGTACATGGCTGTGTGTGATGTAGTGTGTACATGGCTGTGTGTGATGCAGTGTATACATGGCTGTGTGTGATGTAGTGTGTACATGGCTGTGTGTGATGTGGTGTGTACATGGCTGTGTGTGATGTAGTGTGTACATGGCTGTGTGTGATGTGGTGTGTACATGGCTGTGTGTGATGCAGTGTATACATGGCTGTGTGTGATGTAGTGTGTACATGGCTGTGTGTGATGTAGTGTGTACATGGCTGTGTGTGATGTGGTGTGTACATGACTGTGTGTGATGCAGTGTATACATGGCTGTGTGTGATGTAGTGTGTACATGGCTGTGTGTGATGCAGTGTGTACATGACTGTGTGTGATGCAGTGTGTACATGGCTGTGTGTGATGTAGTGTGTACATGACTGTGTGTGATGCAGTGTGTACATGGCTGTGTGTGATGTAGTGTGTACATGGCTGTGTGTGATGTAGTGTGTACATGGCTGTGTGTTATGCAGTGTGTACATGGCTGTGTGTGATGTAGTGTATACATGGCTGTGTGTGATGTAGTGTATACATGGCTGTGTGTGATGCAGTGTGTACATGGCTGTGTGTGATGCGGTGTGTACTTGGCTGTGTGTGATGTAGTGTGTACATGACTGTGTGTGATGTAGTGTATACATGACTGTGTGTGATGTAGTGTATACATGGCTGTGTGTGATGCAGTGTGTACATGACTGTGTGTGATGCAGTGTGTACATGGCTGTGTGTGATGTAGTGTGTACATGACTGTGTGTGATGCAGTGTGTACATGGCTGTGTGTGATGTGTGTACATGACTGTGTGTGATGCAGTGTATACATGACTGTGTGTGATGTAGTGTGTACATGGCTGTGTGTGATGTAGTGTGTACATGGCTGTGTGTGATGTGGTGTGTACATGGCTGTGTGTGATGCAGTGTGTACATGGCTGTGTGTGATGCAGTGTGTACATGGCTGTGTGTGATGTAGTGTGTACATGGCTGTGTGTGATGTAGTGTGTACATGGCTGTGTGTGATGTAGTGTGTACATGGCTGTGTGTGATGTAGTGTGTACATGGCTGTGTGTGATGTAGTGTGTACATGGCTGTGTGTGATGTAGTGTATACATGGCTGTGTGTGATGTGTGTACATGGCTGTGTGTGATGTGGTGTGTACATGGCTGTGTGTGATGTGGTGTGTACATGGCTGTGTGTACATGGCTGTGTGTGATGTAGTGTGTACATGGCTGTGTGTGATGTGGTGTGTACATGGCTGTGTGTACATGGCTGTGTGTGATGTAGTGTGTACATGGCTGTATGTGATGTGGTGTGTACATGGCTGTATGTGATGTGGTGTATACATGGCTGTGTGTACATGGCTGTGTGTGATGTGGTGTGTACATGGCTGTGTGTACATGGCTGTGTGTGATGTAGTGTATACATGGCTGTGTGTGATGTAGTGTATACATGGCTGTATGTGATGCAGTGTGTACATGGCTGTGTGTGATGTGGTGTGTACATGGCTGTGTGTGATGTAGTGTATACATGGCTGTGTGTGATGTGGTGTATACATGGCTGTGTGTGATGTTGTGTGTACATGGCTGTATGTGATGCGGTGTGTACATGTCTGTGTGTACATGGGTGTGTGTGATGTGGTGTGTACATGGCTGTGTGTGATGTTGTGTGTACATGGCTGTATGTGATGCGGTGTGTACATGTCTGTGTGTACATGGCTGTGTGTGATGCGGTGTGTACATGGCTGTGTGTGATGCGGTGTGTACATGGCTGTGTGTGATGTGGTGTGTACATGGCTGTGTGTGATGTGGTGTGTACATGGCTGTGTGTGATGTAGTGTATACATGGCTGTGTGTGATGCGGTGTGTACATGGCTGTGTGTGATGTAGTGTGTACATGGCTGTGTGTGATGCAGTGTGTACATGGCTGTGTGTGATGTAGTGTATACATGGCTGTGTGTGATGTAGTGTGTACATGGCTGTGTGTGATGTGGTGTGTACATGGCTGTGTGTGATGTAGTGTATACATGGCTGTGTGTGATGTAGTGTGTACATGGCTGTGTGTGATGTGGTGTGTACATGGCTGTGTGTGATGTAGTGTGTACATGGCTGTGTGTGATGTAGTGTGTATATGGCTGTGTGTGATGTAGTGTGTACATGGCTGTGTGTGATGTGTGTACATGGCTGTGTGTGATGTAGTGTGTACATGGCTGTGTGTGATGCAGTGTGTACATGGCTGTGTGTGATGTTGGGTGTACATGGCTGTGTGTGATGTAGTGTGTACATGGCTGTGTGTGATGTGGTGTGTACATGGCTGTGTGTGATGTGGTATGTACATGGCTGTGTGTGATGTGGTGTGTACATGACTGTGTGTGATGCAGTGTATACATGGCTGTGTGTGATGCAGTGTATACATGGCTGTGTGTGATGTGGTGTGTACATGGCTGTGTGTGATGCCGTGTGTACATGACTGTGTGTGATGCAGTGTATACATGGCTGTGTGTGATGTGGTGTGTACATGGCTGTGTGTGATGCAGTGTATACATGACTGTGTGTGATGCAGTGTGTACATGACTGTGTGTGATGTGGTGTGTACATGGCTGTGTGTGATGTGGTGTGTACATGACTGTGTGTGATGCAGTGTATACATGGCTGTGTGTGATGCAGTGTATACATGGCTGTGTGTGATGTGGTGTGTACATGGCTGTGTGTGATGCCGTGTGTACATGACTGTGTGTGATGCAGTGTATACATGGCTGTGTGTGATGTGGTGTGTACATGGCTGTGTGTGATGTGGTGTGTACATGACTGTGTGTGATGCAGTGTATACATGGCTGTGTGTGATGCAGTGTATACATGGCTGTGTGTGATGTGGTGTGTACATGGCTGTGTGTGATGCAGTGTGTACATGACTGTGTGTGATGCCGTGTGTACATGACTGTGTGTGATGCAGTGTATACATGACTGTGTGTGATGTAGTGTATACATGGCTGTGTGTGATGTGGTGTGTACATGACTGTGTGTGATGCAGTGTGTACATGACTGTGTGTGATGTGGTGTGTACATGGCTGTGTGTGATGTAGTGTGTACATGACTGTATGTGATGCAGTGTGTACATGACTGTGTGTGATGCAGTGTATACATGGCTGTGTGTGATGTGGTGTGTACATGACTGTGTGTGATGCAGTGTGTACATGACTGTGTGTGATGCAGTGTATACATGGCTGTGTGTGATGTAGTGTGTACATGGCTGTGTGTGATGCAGTGTATACATGACTGTGTGTGATGCAGTGTGTACATGGCTGTGTGTGATGTAGTGTGTACATGGCTGTGTGTGATGTGGTGTGTACATGGCTGTGTGTGATGTGGTGTGTACATGACTGTGTGTGATGTGGTGTATACATGGCTGTGTGTGATGTAGTGTGTACATGACTGTGTGTGATGTAGTGTGTACATGGCTGTGTGTGATGTAGTGTGTACATGGCTGTGTGTGATGCAGTGTGTACATGACTGTGTGTGATGCAGTGTATACATGGCTGTGTGTGATGTAGTGTGTACATGACTGTGTGTGATGTAGTGTGTACATGACTGTATGTGATGCAGTGTGTACATGACTGTGTGTGATGCAGTGTATACATGGCTGTGTGTGATGTAGTGTGTACATGACTGTGTGTGATGTAGTGTGTACATGGCTGTCTGTGATGCAGTGTGTACATGGCTGTGTGTGATGTAGTGTGTACATGGCTGTGTGTGATGCGGTGTGTACATGGCTGTGTGTGATGTGGTGTGTACATGGCTGTGTGTGATGTAGTGTGTACATGGCTGTGTGTGATGTGGTGTGTACATGGCTGTGTGTGATGTAGTGTGATGTGGTGTGTACATGGCTGTGTGTGATGCGGTGTGTACTTGGCTGTGTGTGATGCAGTGTGTACATGGCTGTGTGTGATGTGGTGTGTACATGGCTGTGTGTGATGTGGTGTGTACATGGCTGTGTGTGATGTAGTGTGTACATGACTGTGTGTGATGTGGTGTGTACATGGCTGTGTGTGATGTAGTGTGTACATGACTGTGTGTGATGTAGTGTGTACATGACTGTGTGTGATGTGGTGTGTACATGACTGTGTGTGATGCAGTGTATACATGGCTGTGTGTGATGTAGTGTGTACATGGCTGTGTGTGATGCAGTGTGTACATGGCTGTGTGTGATGCAGTGTGTACATGGCTGTGTGTGATGTGGTGTGTACATGACTGTGTGTGATGCAGTGTATACATGGCTGTGTGTGATGTGGTGTGTACATGACTGTGTGTGATGCAGTGTGTACATGGCTGTGTGTGATGCAGTGTATACATGGCTGTGTGTGATGTAGTGTGTACATGGCTGTGTGTGATGCAGTGTGTACATGGCTGTGTGTGATGCAGTGTGTACATGGCTGTGTGTGATGCGGTGTGTACTTGGCTGTGTGTGATGCAGTGTGTACATGACTGTGTGTGATGCAGTGTGTACATGACTGTGTGTGATGTAGTGTGTACATGGCTGTGTGTGATGTAGTGTGTACATGACTGTGTGTGATGTAGTGTGTACATGGCTGTGTGTGATGTGGTGTGTACATGGCTGTGTGTGATGTGGTGTGTACATGACTGTGTGTGATGTAGTGTGTACATGGCTGTGTGTGATGCAGTGTATACATGGCTGTGTGTGATGTAGTGTGTACATGGCTGTGTGTGATGCAGTGTGTACATGGCTGTGTGTGATGCAGTGTGTACATGGCTGTGTGTGATGCGGTGTGTACTTGGCTGTGTGTGATGCAGTGTGTACATGGCTGTGTGTGATGTGGTGTGTACATGGCTGTGTGTGATGTGGTGTGTACATGGCTGTGTGTGATGCGGTGTGTACTTGGCTGTGTGTGATGCAGTGTGTACATGACTGTGTGTGATGCAGTGTGTACATGGCTGTGTGTGATGCAGTGTATACATGGCTGTGTGTGATGTAGTGTGTACATGACTGTGTGTGATGCAGTGTGTACATGGCTGTGTGTGATGCAGTGTGTACATGGCTGTGTGTGATGCGGTGTGTACTTGGCTGTGTGTGATGCAGTGTGTACATGGCTGTGTGTGATGTGGTGTGTACATGGCTGTGTGTGATGTGGTGTGTACATGGCTGTGTGTGATGCGGTGTGTACTTGGCTGTGTGTGATGCAGTGTGTACATGGCTGTGTGTGATGCAGTGTGTACATGACTGTGTGTGATGCAGTGTGTACATGACTGTGTGTGATGCAGTGTATACATGACTGTGTGTGATGCAGTGTGTACATGGCTGTGTGTGATGCAGTGTGTACATGGCTGTGTGTGATGCAGTGTATACATGACTGTGTGTGATGCAGTGTGTACATGACTGTGTGTGATGTGGTGTGTACATGGCTGTGTGTGATGTGGTGTGTACATGGCTGTGTGTGATGTGGTGTGTACATGGCTGTGTGTGATGTGGTATGTACATGGCTGTGTGTGATGTAGTGTGTACATGGATGTGTGTGATGCAGTGTGTACATGGCTGTGTGTGATGTGTGTACATGGCTGTTTGTGATGCAGTGTATACATGACTGTGTGTGATGCAGTGTGTACATGACTGTGTGTGATGCAGTGTGTACATGACTGTGTGTGATGCAGTGTATACATGACTGTGTGTGATGCAGTGTGTACATGACTGTGTGTGATGCAGTGTGTACATGACTGTGTGTGATGCAGTGTATACATGACTGTGTGTGATGCAGTGTGTACATGGCTGTGTGTGATGTGGTGTGTACATGGCTGTGTGTGATGTGGTGCTTACATGGCTGTGTGTGATGTGGTGTGTACATGGCTGTGTGTGATGCAGTGTATACATGACTGTGTGTGATGCAGTGTATACATGGCTGTGTGTGATGTAGTGTATACATGGCTGTGTGTGATGTGTTGTGTACATGGCTGTGTGTGATGTGTTGTGTACATGGCTGTGTGTGATGTGGTGTATACATGGCTGTGTGTGATGTGGTGTATACATGGCTGTGTGTGATGCAGTGTATACATGACTGTGTGTGATGCAGTGTATACATGACTGTGTGTGATGCAGTGTATACATGACTGTGTGTGATGCAGTGTATACATGACTGTGTGTGATGTGGTGTGTACATGGCTGTGTGTGATGCAGTGTGTACATGGCTGTGTGTGATGTGGTGTGTACATGGCTGTGTGTGATGTAGTGTATACATGGCTGTGTGTGATGCAGTGTATACATGACTGTGTGTGATGCAGTGTATACATGACTGTGTGTGATGCGGTGTGTACATGGCTGTGTGTGATGTGGTGTGTACATGGCTGTGTGTGATGTGGTGTGTACATGGCTGTGTGTGATGCAGTGTGTACATGACTGTGTGTGATGTGGTGTGTACATGACTGTGTGTGATGCAGTGTGTACATGACTGTGTGTGATGCAGTGTATACATGGCTGTGTGTGATGTGGTGTGTACATGGCTGTGTGTGATGCAGTGTGTACATGGCTGTGTGTGATGTAGTGTGTACATGGCTGTGTGTGATGCAGTGTATACATGGCTGTGTGTGATGTAGTGTGTACATGGCTGTGTGTGATGTGGTGTGTACATGGCTGTGTGTGATGTAGTGTGTACATGGCTGTGTGTGATGTGGTGTGTACATGGCTGTGTGTGATGCAGTGTATACATGGCTGTGTGTGATGTAGTGTGTACATGGCTGTGTGTGATGTAGTGTGTACATGGCTGTGTGTGATGTGGTGTGTACATGACTGTGTGTGATGCAGTGTATACATGGCTGTGTGTGATGTAGTGTGTACATGGCTGTGTGTGATGTAGTGTATACATGGCTGTGTGTGATGCGGTGTGTACATGGCTGTGTGTGATGCAGTGTGTACATGGCTGTGTGTGATGTAGTGTGTACATGGCTGTGTGTGATGCAGTGTGTACATGGCTGTGTGTGATGTAGTGTATACATGGCTGTGTGTGATGTAGTGTATACATGGCTGTGTGTGATGCAGTGTATACATGACTGTGTGTGATGTGTGTACATGGCTGTGTGTGATGCGGTGTATACATGACTGTGTGATGTAGTGTGTACATGGCTGTGTGTGATGCGGTGTGTACTTGGCTGTGTGTGATGTAGTGTGTACATGACTGTGTGTGATGTAGTGTATACATGACTGTGTGTGATGTAGTGTGTACATGACTGTGTGTGATGCAGTGTATACATGACTGTGTGTGATGTAGTGTGTACATGGCTGTGTGTGATGTAGTGTGTACATGGCTGTGTGTGATGTGGTGTGTACATGGCTGTGTGTGATGCAGTGTGTACATGGCTGTGTGTGATGTGGTGTGTACATGACTGTGTGTGATGCAGTGTATACATGGCTGTGTGTGATGCAGTGTATACATGACTGTGTGATGTAGTGTGTACATGGCTGTGTGTGATGCGGTGTGTACTTGGCTGTGTGTGATGTAGTGTGTACATGACTGTGTGTGATGTAGTGTATACATGACTGTGTGTGATGTAGTGTGTACATGACTGTGTGTGATGCAGTGTATACATGACTGTGTGTGATGTAGTGTGTACATGGCTGTGTGTGATGTGGTGTGTACATGGCTGTGTGTGATGCAGTGTGTACATGGCTGTGTGTGATGTGGTGTGTACATGACTGTGTGTGATGCAGTGTATACATGGCTGTGTGTGATGTGGTGTGTACATGACTGTGTGTGATGCAGTGTGTACATGGCTGTGTGTGATGCAGTGTATACATGGCTGTGTGTGATGTAGTGTGTACATGGCTGTGTGTGATGCAGTGTGTACATGGCTGTGTGTGATGCAGTGTGTACATGGCTGTGTGTGATGCGGTGTGTACTTGGCTGTGTGTGATGCAGTGTGTACATGACTGTGTGTGATGCAGTGTGTACATGACTGTGTGTGATGTAGTGTGTACATGGCTGTGTGTGATGTAGTGTGTACATGACTGTGTGTGATGTAGTGTGTACATGGCTGTGTGTGATGTGGTGTGTACATGGCTGTGTGTGATGTGGTGTGTACATGACTGTGTGTGATGTAGTGTGTACATGGCTGTGTGTGATGCAGTGTATACATGGCTGTGTGTGATGTAGTGTGTACATGGCTGTGTGTGATGCAGTGTGTACATGGCTGTGTGTGATGCAGTGTGTACATGGCTGTGTGTGATGCGGTGTGTACTTGGCTGTGTGTGATGCAGTGTGTACATGGCTGTGTGTGATGTGGTGTGTACATGGCTGTGTGTGATGTGGTGTGTACATGGCTGTGTGTGATGCGGTGTGTACTTGGCTGTGTGTGATGCAGTGTGTACATGACTGTGTGTGATGCAGTGTGTACATGGCTGTGTGTGATGCAGTGTATACATGGCTGTGTGTGATGTAGTGTGTACATGGCTGTGTGTGATGCAGTGTGTACATGGCTGTGTGTGATGCAGTGTGTACATGGCTGTGTGTGATGCGGTGTGTACTTGGCTGTGTGTGATGCAGTGTGTACATGGCTGTGTGTGATGTGGTGTGTACATGGCTGTGTGTGATGTGGTGTGTACATGGCTGTGTGTGATGCGGTGTGTACTTGGCTGTGTGTGATGCAGTGTGTACATGGCTGTGTGTGATGCAGTGTGTACATGACTGTGTGTGATGCAGTGTGTACATGACTGTGTGTGATGCAGTGTATACATGACTGTGTGTGATGCAGTGTGTACATGGCTGTGTGTGATGCAGTGTGTACATGGCTGTGTGTGATGCAGTGTATACATGACTGTGTGTGATGCAGTGTGTACATGACTGTGTGTGATGTGGTGTGTACATGGCTGTGTGTGATGTGGTGTGTACATGGCTGTGTGTGATGTGGTGTGTACATGGCTGTGTGTGATGTGGTATGTACATGGCTGTGTGTGATGTAGTGTGTACATGGATGTGTGTGATGCAGTGTGTACATGGCTGTGTGTGATGTGTGTACATGGCTGTTTGTGATGCAGTGTATACATGACTGTGTGTGATGCAGTGTGTACATGACTGTGTGTGATGCAGTGTGTACATGACTGTGTGTGATGCAGTGTATACATGACTGTGTGTGATGCAGTGTGTACATGACTGTGTGTGATGCAGTGTGTACATGACTGTGTGTGATGCAGTGTATACATGACTGTGTGTGATGCAGTGTGTACATGGCTGTGTGTGATGTGGTGTGTACATGGCTGTGTGTGATGTGGTGCTTACATGGCTGTGTGTGATGTGGTGTGTACATGGCTGTGTGTGATGCAGTGTATACATGACTGTGTGTGATGCAGTGTATACATGGCTGTGTGTGATGTAGTGTATACATGGCTGTGTGTGATGTGTTGTGTACATGGCTGTGTGTGATGTGTTGTGTACATGGCTGTGTGTGATGTGGTGTATACATGGCTGTGTGTGATGTGGTGTATACATGGCTGTGTGTGATGCAGTGTATACATGACTGTGTGTGATGCAGTGTATACATGACTGTGTGTGATGCAGTGTATACATGACTGTGTGTGATGCAGTGTATACATGACTGTGTGTGATGTGGTGTGTACATGGCTGTGTGTGATGCAGTGTGTACATGGCTGTGTGTGATGTGGTGTGTACATGGCTGTGTGTGATGTAGTGTATACATGGCTGTGTGTGATGCAGTGTATACATGACTGTGTGTGATGCAGTGTATACATGACTGTGTGTGATGCGGTGTGTACATGGCTGTGTGTGATGTGGTGTGTACATGGCTGTGTGTGATGTGGTGTGTACATGGCTGTGTGTGATGCAGTGTGTACATGACTGTGTGTGATGTGGTGTGTACATGACTGTGTGTGATGCAGTGTGTACATGACTGTGTGTGATGCAGTGTATACATGGCTGTGTGTGATGTGGTGTGTACATGGCTGTGTGTGATGCAGTGTGTACATGGCTGTGTGTGATGTAGTGTGTACATGGCTGTGTGTGATGCAGTGTATACATGGCTGTGTGTGATGTAGTGTGTACATGGCTGTGTGTGATGTGGTGTGTACATGGCTGTGTGTGATGTAGTGTGTACATGGCTGTGTGTGATGTGGTGTGTACATGGCTGTGTGTGATGCAGTGTATACATGGCTGTGTGTGATGTAGTGTGTACATGGCTGTGTGTGATGTAGTGTGTACATGGCTGTGTGTGATGTGGTGTGTACATGACTGTGTGTGATGCAGTGTATACATGGCTGTGTGTGATGTAGTGTGTACATGGCTGTGTGTGATGTAGTGTATACATGGCTGTGTGTGATGCGGTGTGTACATGGCTGTGTGTGATGCAGTGTGTACATGGCTGTGTGTGATGTAGTGTGTACATGGCTGTGTGTGATGCAGTGTGTACATGGCTGTGTGTGATGTAGTGTATACATGGCTGTGTGTGATGTAGTGTATACATGGCTGTGTGTGATGCAGTGTGTACATGGCTGTGTGTGATGCGGTGTGTACTTGGCTGTGTGTGATGTAGTGTGTACATGACTGTGTGTGATGTAGTGTATACATGACTGTGTGTGATGTAGTGTGTACATGACTGTGTGTGATGCAGTGTATACATGACTGTGTGTGATGTAGTGTGTACATGGCTGTGTGTGATGTAGTGTGTACATGGCTGTGTGTGATGTGGTGTGTACATGGCTGTGTGTGATGCAGTGTGTACATGGCTGTGTGTGATGCAGTGTGTACATGGCTGTGTGTGATGTAGTGTGTACATGGCTGTGTGTGATGTAGTGTGTACATGGCTGTGTGTGATGTAGTGTGTACATGGCTGTGTGTGATGTAGTGTGTACATGGCTGTGTGTGATGTAGTGTGTACATGGCTGTGTGTGATGTAGTGTATACATGGCTGTGTGTGATGTGTGTACATGGCTGTGTGTGATGTGGTGTGTACATGGCTGTGTGTGATGTGGTGTGTACATGGCTGTGTGTACATGGCTGTGTGTGATGTAGTGTGTACATGGCTGTGTGTGATGTGGTGTGTACATGGCTGTGTGTACATGGCTGTGTGTGATGTAGTGTGTACATGGCTGTATGTGATGTGGTGTGTACATGGCTGTATGTGATGTGGTGTATACATGGCTGTGTGTACATGGCTGTGTGTGATGTGGTGTGTACATGGCTGTGTGTACATGGCTGTGTGTGATGTAGTGTATACATGGCTGTGTGTGATGTAGTGTATACATGGCTGTATGTGATGCGGTGTGTACATGGCTGTGTGTGATGTGGTGTGTACATGGCTGTGTGTGATGTGGTGTGTACATGGCTGTGTGTGATGTAGTGTATACATGGCTGTGTGTGATGTGGTGTATACATGGCTGTGTGTGATGTTGTGTGTACATGGCTGTATGTGATGCGGTGTGTACATGTCTGTGTGTACATGGGTGTGTGTGATGTGGTGTGTACATGGCTGTGTGTGATGTTGTGTGTACATGGCTGTATGTGATGCGGTGTGTACATGTCTGTGTGTACATGGCTGTGTGTGATGCGGTGTGTACATGGCTGTGTGTGATGCGGTGTGTACATGGCTGTGTGTGATGTGGTGTGTACATGGCTGTGTGTGATGTGGTGTGTACATGGCTGTGTGTGATGCAGTGTATACATGGCTGTGTGTGATGCGGTGTATACATGACTGTGTGTGATGTGTGTACATGGCTGTGTGTGATGTAGTGTATACATGGCTGTGTGTGATGTAGTGTATACATGGCTGTGTGTGATGTGGTGTGTACATGGCTGTGTGTGATGTAGTGTGTACATGGCTGTGTGTGATGTAGTGTGTACATGGCTGTGTGTGATGTAGTGTGTACATGGCTGTATGTGATGTGGTGTGTACATGACTGTGTGTGATGTGGTGTGTACATGGCTGTGTGTGATGTTGGGTGTACATGGCTGTGTGTGATGTGGTGTGTACATGGCTGTATGTGATGTAGTGTATACATGGCTGTGTGTGATGTGGTGTGTACATGGCTGTGTGTGATGTTGGGTGTACATGGCTGTGTGTGATGTAGTGTGTACATGGCTGTGTGTGATGTTGGGTGTACATGGCTGTGTGTGATGTGGTGTGTACATGGCTGTATGTGATGTAGTGTATACATGGCTGTGTGTGATGTGGTGTGTACATGGCTGTGTGTGATGTTGGGTGTACATGGCTGTGTGTGATGTGGTGTGTACATGGCTGTGTGTGATGTGGTGTATACATGGCTGTATGTGATGCAGTGTATACATGGCTGTGTGTGATGCAGTGTGTACATGGCTGTGT
Organism: Haliotis rufescens; assembly: GCF_023055435.1. NCBI lineage: Eukaryota > Metazoa > Mollusca > Gastropoda > Lepetellida > Haliotidae > Haliotis > Haliotis rufescens. The sequence goes on from NW_025963935.1 coordinate 8,148,666, forward strand.
GTGATGTAGTGTATACATGACTGTGTGTGATGTGGTGTGTACATGACTGTGTGTGATGTAGTGTGTACATGACTGTGTGTGATGCAGTGTATACATGGCTGTGTGTGATGCGGTGTGTACATGGCTGTGTGTGATGTGGTGTGTACATGGCTGTGTGTGATGTAGTGTGTACATGACTGTGTGTGATGTAGTGTGTACATGGCTGTGTGTGATGTGGTGTGTACATGACTGTGTGTGATGCAGTGTGTACATGGCTGTGTGTGATGTAGTGTGTACATGGCTGTGTGTGATGTAGTGTGTACATGGCTGTGTGTGATGTAGTGTGTACATGGCTGTGTGTGATGCAGTGTATACATGGCTGTGTGTGATGTAGTGTGTACATGGCTGTATGTGATGCAGTGTATACATGGCTGTGTGTGATGCGGTGTGTACATGGCTGTGTGTGATGTAGTGTGTACATGGCTGTGTGTGATGCAGTGTGTACATGGCTGTGTGTGATGTAGTGTGTACATGGCTGTGTGTGATGTAGTGTGTACATGGCTGTGTGTGATGTAGTGTGTACATGGCTGTGTGTGATGTGGTGTGTACATGACTGTGTGTGATGTAGTGTGTACATGGCTGTGTGTGATGCAGTGTGTACATGGCTGTGTGTGATGTAGTGTGTACATGGCTGTGTGTGATGTAGTGTGTACATGACTGTGTGTGATGCAGTGTATACATGGCTGTGTGTGATGCGGTGTGTACATGACTGTGTGTGATGTAGTGTGTACATGGCTGTGTGTGATGCAGTGTGTACATGACTGTGTGTGATGCAGTGTATACATGGCTGTGTGTGATGCAGTGTGTACATGACTGTGTGTGATGCAGTGTGTACATGACTGTGTGTGATGCAGTGTGTACATGACTGTGTGTGATGTAGTGTGTACATGACTGTGTGTGATGCCGTGTGTACATGACTGTGTGTGATGCAGTGTGTACATGACTGTGTGTGATGCAGTGTGTACATGACTGTGTGTGATGTAGTGTGTACATGACTGTGTGTGATGCCGTGTGTACATGACTGTGTGTGATGTAGTGTGTACATGGCTGTGTGTGATGCAGTGTGTACATGGCTGTGTGTGATGTAGTGTGTACATGGCTGTGTGTGATGTAGTGTGTACATGACTGTGTGTGATGCAGTGTATACATGGCTGTGTGTGATGCGGTGTGTACATGACTGTGTGTGATGTAGTGTGTACATGGCTGTGTGTGATGCAGTGTGTACATGACTGTGTGTGATGCAGTGTATACATGGCTGTGTGTGATGCAGTGTGTACATGACTGTGTGTGATGCAGTGTGTACATGACTGTGTGTGATGCAGTGTGTACATGACTGTGTGTGATGTAGTGTGTACATGACTGTGTGTGATGCCGTGTGTACATGACTGTGTGTGATGTAGTGTGTACATGACTGTGTGTGATGCAGTGTATACATGACTGTGTGTGATGTAGTGTGTACATGGCTGTGTGTGATGCAGTGTATACATGGCTGTGTGTGATGCAGTGTGTACATGACTGTGTGTGATGCAGTGTGTACATGACTGTGTGTGATGTAGTGTGTACATGACTGTGTGTGATGCCGTGTGTACATGACTGTGTGTGATGTGGTGTGTACATGGCTGTATGTGATGTGGTGTGTACATGACTGTGTGTGATGTAGTGTATACATGGCTGTGTGTGATGCAGTGTATACATGGCTGTGTGTGATGCAGTGTGTACATGACTGTGTGTGATGCAGTGTGTACATGACTGTGTGTGATGTAGTGTGTACATGACTGTGTGTGATGCCGTGTGTACATGACTGTGTGTGATGCCGTGTGTACATGACTGTGTGTGATGCAGTGTGTACATGACTGTGTGTGATGCAGTGTATACATGGCTGTGTGTGATGCAGTGTGTACATGACTGTGTGTGATGCAGTGTGTACATGACTGTGTGTGATGTAGTGTGTACATGGCTGTGTGTGATGCCGTGTGTACATGACTGTGTGTGATGTAGTGTGTACATGGCTGTATGTGATGCAGTGTATACATGGCTGTGTGTGATGCAGTGTGTACATGGCTGTGTGTGATGTAGTGTATACATGACTGTGTGTGATGTGGTGTGTACATGACTGTGTGTGATGTAGTGTGTACATGACTGTGTGTGATGCAGTGTATACATGGCTGTGTGTGATGCGGTGTGTACATGGCTGTGTGTGATGTGGTGTGTACATGGCTGTGTGTGATGTGGTGTGTACATGGCTGTGTGTGATGTGGTGTGTACATGGCTGTATGTGATGTAGTGTATACATGGCTGTGTGTGATGTGGTGTGTACATGGCTGTGTGTGATGTTGGGTGTACATGGCTGTGTGTGATGTGGTGTGTACATGGCTGTGTGTGATGTGGTGTGTACATGGCTGTGTGTGATGTTGGGTGTACATGGCTGTGTGTGATGCGGTGTGTACATGGCTGTGTGTGATGTGGTGTGTACATGGCTGTGTGTGATGTGGTGTATACATGGCTGTGTGTGATGTGGTGTGTACATGGCTGTGTGTGATGTTGGGTGTACATGGCTGTGTGTGATGTGGTGTATACATGGCTGTGTGTGATGTAGTGTGTACATGGCTGTGTGTGATGCAGTGTGTACATGTCTGTGTGTGATGTGGTGTGTACATGGCTGTGTGTGATGTCGTGTGATGCAGCCTGTGTTACTGTAGCAGGACAGGGTCCGACGCCCACAGACTACAAACACTACGGTATTCGTCAATGGCCAAAATGTATTTGCTGAAATTATGAATGTGATTTCAAAGAAAACCACCCTGAAACAATCAGGTATACCATATAGCACATATAAAACAATATACACATATCATAAACACAGATATATACATACAATTCATATGCATACTAGTATGATGATATACAGTACATAGTATTGTTGTAAATGCACTGGGTAGAATATATAAATTTATGTACATGTTAATTAGAAAAGTATTTTGTCTTGATATATGATCAAATGCATACACTAGATGACGACATATAAACGACATGTAACCTACCAGGTGTGTGGGCCTGGCTTGATATCACACCTGGGGATGATACCGTGCTAAGTTTCTGCACAACAGTGCAAAACTCGTCTGCAGAGGAAATAACAATACATATATATACAGTACATGCAGACATGCCAATAAGAATGAATGAATACTTTCTACCATATATATATATACTCACACGCAAAAGAAACGCAAGTCGAGTATGCAGTATACATGTTATTTATTTTCAACAGTAAAGACAAGAAATACTAATAGGGCAAGATTGACAAAAATTTGACTGAAGACAGTTTAATGGATTAAAAGGCAGATGACATTATAGTTTTTTTTAAATGTTAAGGGCTTACACAGTTTCGGGTCAATACCAAAAATGTCAGTCAATACCTGGTGTGACCACCATTAGCATTGATCACTGCCACACATCTCCTGTACATTGAGTGGAACAGACGATTTGTGAAGGCCCTAGGGATCCTCCTGCACACATCCAGAGCAGCTGTGCGTAGTTCATCGGCAGTTGTAGGGACTGGGCGCACATTGTGCAGACGCCTTTGAAACTCATCCTGTCGTGTCCCCGACCTTGACCAACATTCAGAAAGCACATGGGTCCAAGTCTCGCATTAAGTCCAATCCCTGCCCATATCATGACGCTAGGTCCATCCCATGGATCCCTTTCCACAACGTTTCTGTCAGCGAAACAATCACCTTGACACCGCCAAATTCTGACTCCTCCGTCTGCATGAGAGACACAAAAGCGACTTTCATCAGAGAAGATAACACGCCTCCACTCACGATGACGCCAATTGTGATGACCCTGTGCCCACTGAAGTCGTGCTTGTCGATGTTGTGGTTGGAGAACAGGACAACGTGCTGGTTGGCGACATCTGAGGTTGTTGGAACGGAGACGTTGGATCACAGTGTCCCAGCTAATGTGTCGATTATGTGTTCCTATGGTCTGTCGAGCACTTTCACTTGCAGTTAGAAACGGATGTCGCTGGTGTTGACAGGTAATCTGGCGGTCTTGTCGAGGTGTGGTGACCCTAGGACGACCGCTCCGAGGAAGGTCATCTGTGGTCTGTGTAGCATTGTATCGATGCAGGAGATGGTAAATTGTGGTTATGTTAACGTTGAAATGACGGGCAACATCTTGGACAGACTTTCCAGCTTCCAAACGTCCGATAGCCTGGTTTCTCTGAATTTGAGTCAGGCGTGGCATTGTTGACCAAGGAGTGGTAGGTCCAAGAATCGGCCACAGTTTTATACCAACTACCGTTTGTGCATTTTCGATTTTGCGAGAAATGGGTGTATGATACCCACACATTCATTGAAATTGTGCATTTTGGCGATTCGTCTTTTATGTTGCGTTTTTACTCGGGGCTTCCAAAATGCAACCAAAAATATTGATAACACATGCTAAAACTCGTATCAATTTATGGTTCCGTGTTTGTTACTTTTTTGCTTAAAACCACTTGCGTTTCTTTTGCGTGTGAGTATACATGTAGCTGAACATGAAAGAGTAATACTCTTCATGCAATCATTCATTTATACTTACTTTCAATCATTTATTTACGCTTACTTTTAATCATTCATTTATGCTTACTTTCAATCATTCTTTCAAGCTTACCTACATTCAATCATCCCATGCATGCTTGCTTAGCCTTAACTCTTATGTCACAAATAAACTCTATCATTTCTAAAACTACTAATCTTGCTTTTTTAGTTTAATGCTTATACATGTTTTAATGAATGTAGGATACTTTTTTGGTTGTTAAACTCAATAATAATTACGAATCCACATTCCGTGTATTCTTGTCAAAACACACATATATCCAAATACAAACAATATCTACAATATTGCAAATACAATTTAATGAATAAAATCCTCAATTCAATAATAAAATACTAACCTTGGAATTTGATCTAAGGTTCCCCAAAACGATCCTTGTGAAAAACATGTGAATATATATTTTTATCCTTGGAGAGGTATATGTAGAGTGACCAGGGGGCACGGGTGGCCCAGTCGTCTAAGGCGCCGCGATTCGCTGTGCAGAGTTGCATCCCTTGGGCACGCCAGAAATCTATGATTGTGGGTTCGAATCCCGGTTCGCCCCGATTATGTTTCTAGGTTTGTCAGCACCATACCCGTGCCCGTGGGTTTCACCGAAGTGGTAAACGTCTGTGACCTGCATCACTTCAGGCTTTCCTGCCACATTAAGCTGACACGCCGTGATATAACTGGAATACTGTTAAAAGCGGCGTTAAACCCAACTCACTCACTCACTCACCTTAGGTGTCCAGCATACAGCATTACATCTAAGTTACTCTTTCCCTCTTTTCGTGTGATCTTTTAGTGTTAGTCGGAGGGCATAGCATCATTTTTTGCCTAAATTTTTAGGCTTGGACACGACGATATGCATGAGAAATCTTTGTCACAGGTCGTATTCTAGCACGATGTGACCATGAACTTCAATATTCTAAACATAGGTCATGATTTCCTGCTTAAAATGTTCAAAACAACACAATTTCACCAAAGACTTTCGTCTAAATCTGAAATATATCACGCACAAGGATGGTATCCTTTGCTGTATTTTGATTCCCAGTATTTTCTCATGTCACTGAGTTGAAATAGGTGATGTGAAATGGGGTTTAACATTTCGACCAAGATTATTGCACTTATATAGTGACGTGCATGTGTGTGTGCCTGCATGCGTGCGCGCTTGTACTAGTCGGGACTGATGCCGATTTTGAGTGCTAGGCCACTGAGATAACATGCCATAGTTTAACATGAATAACCTACTCAGATACAGTATTCTGACTCCGAGCCGACCAGTCCTTGTTTTAGCCCCTTAATGGCTAGCGCCAGACAGGGTAACAACAAGTACCATATTTTAACGTCTTTTTGGTATGACGCGCCGGGAATTGAATCCCGGACCTTCCGCTCTCCGGGCGGACACTTGGGCCACAGAGGCGGCCTTTGAGCGGAAAAAATACTATTATCGGGAATTACAGTCCGTTTGACTCCAAATGAGAATGATGAATTGAAAATAACTTGAAATCCAGAAAAGTGTATGAAACATCAATACGGTACTTGACCATAAATACCCTGTACCCAACAAAATCTGAATTTTGTTTATTTTAAGACCCATGACGGATGAAGTTCTTTAAGAAACTATCATGTAATTTTGTATAGAAATGTGTACATGACACTTGGGGGGGACAAACCGTGGAAGGCACAGCGCAAGCACGCATGCACTGCACGTTCTGTGGTAGGGGAAATGACAGAGCGTTAGAAGGGCCGTCTCATGATAATTTCAGTCGCAATCTGACTGCTGGCTGTGTGTGACGCATTTACCCATGTCTCATCTAAGAAGACGGGCTCATATCCTTCTTCACGTTTCTGCTTGATGGTACGAAGGTAATGATTTCGGAGACGAAAAATGTCAGACCGTTCACACAACACAGCCCTATTTTCCTCCAGTTATCTTTTTGTATTTGTAACCAAATGTATGCAACAGCTGCCATAGTTTGTACTTTGTAACACGTAAATCATGGTCAGTTTCAAGGTGTTTCTTCAAAATTCTTAGGGACAGGTACTTATTTTCTGAGTGCAGTTTAACAATTGCACGTCTGACTTGATCCCTCTGAAAACGGTCTAATTTATCAACCTTGCGTGGTTTTGACATGTTCCCTACCTCCTTGGCCTGACTATTTGTATCTCGTCGACTAACAACATTTTTAAGTTTCTGAGGGGACATACCAAGAGCTTTTGAAGCTTGTTTCAAGAATTTATTAATTGCATAAAAAGGCTTTGCTCTTTCTGCTTCACTTCTAAAGAAATCATACACATTCAACATCAAGTGCTTAACATCTGCTGAGTAGCGCATCTTGTCATTGAATGAACACGGTCACTGTGTAGCACGTGCAGACCGTGCTTGCGCTGTTCCTTCCACGGTTTGTCCCCCTACGTGTCATGTACACATTTCTATACAAAATTACATGATAGTTTCTTAAAGAACTTCATCCGTCATGGCTCTTAAATTAAACAAAATTCAGATTTTGTTGGGTACAGGGTATTCATGGTCAAGTACCGTATTAATGTTTCATACCTTTTTCTGGATTTCGAGTTATTTTGCAATTCATCGTTCTCATTTGGAGTCAAACGGACCGTATGTGATGATAGATTGTACTTAGAATTCTGTTATTATCATTTTCTGATTACTTTAAATAAAAAAACAAATGTTGGTGTTTAGCTCGATTATGAAATCCTAAAATTGCCAAAAATCTCCACAAGAATGTCTCTCTGCTTCAGCTAAAATGTTTGGGCCTACAGTTTTTCCCCTGTGCCTACAGTTTTCCCCCTGTGCCTACAGTTTTTCCATTGGGCCTACAGTTTTTCCCCTGTGCCTACAGTTTTTCCCCTGGGACTACAGTTTTCCCCCCGTGCCTACAGTTTTTTCACTGGGCCTACAGTTTTTCCACTGGGCCTACAGTTTTTCCACTGGGCCTACAGTTTTTGAAATGTGTGGGCCCTTCAGGCTCTCAGTTTACTCTGCTGAGTTTCAGACACTGCAGGTATGTCTGTCTTCTGTTTCAGAGACATTATTAAAGACAATGGGAATGCAATAGATGCTGCGATAGCGACGTTGCTGTGCATGTCTGTGGCTGACCCACAGAGCATGGGCATTGGAGGTGGTTTCTTCATGACTGTGTACAACAGGTAATTATGTCCCCTGACTGTACAACAGGTAATTATGTCCCCTGACTGTACAACAGGTAATTATCTCTCCTGACTGTACAACAGGTAATTATGTCCCCTGACTGTGTACAACAGGTAATTATCTCTCCTGACTGTGTACAACGGGTAATTATCTCCCCTGACTGTGTACAACAGGTAATTATCTCCCCGACTGTACAACAGGTAATTATTTCCCCTGACTGTATACAACAGGTAATTATCTCCCCTGACTGTGTACAACAGGTAATTATCTCCCCTGACTGTGTACAACTGGTAATTATCTCCCCTGACTTTGAACAACAGGTAATTATCTCCCCTGACTGTACAACAGGTAATTATTTCCCCTGACTGTGTACAATATGTAATTATTTCCCCTGACTGTGTACAACAGGTAATTATGTCCCCTGACTGTACAACAGGTAATTATGTCCCCTGACTGTGTACAACAGGTAATTATGTCCCCTGTTTGTACAACAGGTAATTACCTCCCCTGACTGTGTAAAACAGGTAATTATCTCCCCTGACTGTGTACAATATGTAATTATCTCCCCTGACTGTGTATAACAGGTAATTATCTCCCCTGACTGTACAACAGGTAATTATGTCCCCTGACTGTACAACAGGTAATTACCTCCCATGACTGTACAACATGTAATTATCTCCCCTGACTGTGTACAACAGGTAATTATGTTGCCTGACTGTGTACAACAGGTAACTATCTCCCCTGACTGTACAACCGGTAATTATCTCCCCGACTGTACAACAGGTAATTATTTCCCCTGACTGTATACAACAGGTAATTATCTCCCCTGACTGTGTACAACAGGTAATTATCTCCCCTGACTGTGTACAACTGGTAATTATCTCCCCTGACTTTGAACAACAGGTAATTATCTCCCCTGACTGTACAACAGGTAATTATTTCCCCTGACTGTGTACAATATGTAATTATTTCCCCTGACTGTGTACAACAGGTAATTATGTCCCCTGACTGTACAACAGGTAATTATGTCCGCTGACTGTGTACAACAGGTAATTATGTCCCCTGTTTGTACAACAGGTAATTACCTCCCCTGACTGTGTAAAACAGGTAATTATCTCCCCTGACTGTGTACAATATGTAATTATCTCCCCTGACTGTGTATAACAGGTAATTATCTCCCCTGACTGTACAACAGGTAATTATGTCCCCTGACTGTACAACAGGTAATTACCTCCCATGACTGTACAACATGTAATTATCTCCCCTGACTGTGTACAACAGGTAATTATGTTGCCTGACTGTGTACAACAGGTAACTATCTCCCCTGACTGTACAACCGGTAATTATCTCCCCTGACTGTGTACAACAGGTAATTATCTCCCCTGACTGTGTACAACATGTAATTATCTTCCCTGACTGTAAAGAACAGGTAATTATCTCGCCTGACTGTGTTCAACAGATAATTATCTCCCCTGACTGTACAACAGGTAATTATCTCTCCTGACTGTGTACAACATGTAATATCTCTCCTGACTGTGTACAACAGGTAATTACCTCCCCTGACTGTGTACAACAGGTAATTACCTCCCCTGACTGTGTACAACATGATATATCTCTCCTGACTGTGTACAACATGTAATATCTCCCCTGACTGTGTACAACATGTAATATCTCTCCTGACTGTGTACAACAGGTAATATCTCTCCTGACTGTGTACAACATGTAATTTATCATCCAAAACTGGCTCCCACAGGAGATATCGCTTGGATGAGATCAAGCGATATCTACACTGTAGATATCGCTGCAATGAAATTACATCACAATGCTTTGCAGACCATTGTGACATCACTGGTTACCATGACGTCACAATCAAATGACATCACTAATGGCTCTGCTACTGAAGCTGTTTGCAGTACTTTTTACACTGAAGACACTGCTAATTACTGTCTACAAATTGAAAAAGTTGAAAGAATGATGTTGGATGATAAATAAAATCTCACCCTCGTGTCTTTTGATATCAAATATATCAACACTCGTTGATAAAAGTGGCAAAAATCCTCGGCAAGCCTCGGATTTTTCCACTTTTATCAACTCGTGTTGATATATTTGATATCAAAAGACACTCGGGTGAGATTCTCTATATCTCCCCTGACTGTATACAACAGGTAATTATCTTCCCTGACTGTACAACAGGTAATTATCTCCCCTGACTATATACAACAGGTAATTATCTCTCCTGACTGTACACATCAGGTACTTATCTCCCCTGACTGTATACAACAGGTAAGTGTTAGTTATCTCCCCTTACAGCAGTAGTGTTAGTTATCTCCCCTTACAACCGTAGTGCTGGTTGTCTCGCCTGATGGTTGTGTTATCTCCCTTGACAATAGCAGTAGTGTCATTATGTAGCCTACAATATAACCATCACTATTGTCGCCATGAATCAAAATGGCACAGACCAATCTGAATGTGCGGCAGGGTTGGGGATTAGGAGTGATTTGTGGCAAGATCCAGAGTTTGATGTTATTATACCCCAGTTTACGAAGTAAACTGGGGGTATATAGCGTTCCGTCCTTCCGTCCGACCTTTTGTACGGCCCATATCTTTTTAACCATGCACCCTAGCTTCACCAAACGTGCTACACCCATTTACCACAATGAGTACTTGTGCCTTTTGCTAGTTTGAAGAATCTGAATTTTTTTATTTTTGCCGTTTCCATGGAATCATGGTGAAGCATAAATTTGGGGTCGAGTTTTTGTACGATCCATGTTTACAATATTATGTATCCTAGCCTCAGAAAACTTGCTACATTAACCACTTTGATTGTTTTTTATCTTTTATAAGATTCTGAAAGTTTTTCTTTTGCTGTTTAAATGGAAACATAATGGAATTTGGAAATTTGGATGACTGGTTTTGTATAGCTCATGGGGTTACAAAGGAAAGGGCAGTTCCTCTGACTTAAAGCAACAGGTATATTTCATTAATTAACAAAGTATTTACTATTTGTTGTTGACCAGCGGGGATAACGGGTGTGTGTGAGCTTTGCTCACTTCATTCTTGTTTAGATTACCGACATGTTTTAGTATGACATGGTAAAAAAATTCAAACAAATTCAAAATTGATAGAAAACAGCTGCTGATGTTAGCTTGCACTATGTAACGAGACTTTCACTGACTCCAAAAAAGGGTGCGGCTTTTGGCTTTGAAGCGGGGTATAAGGGATTTATTCTGCCTCTCAAAAATCCATGTGCAGCCTGACTTACTCGTGGTGGGGTTAAAGAGATTTATTTCCCTGCTGAGAAATTTATTCCCCTCCAAGGAGGGATGCACAGTATTTTATCAAGACCACGGACCAACAGCTGCAACATTGACCAAACACTCTTGGCTTCTTGTAGCCTGTATGTGTGATCCTTACCTTGTCAGCTTGCTGACGGGGTTAACCTCTTTGGTCATGTGGACAAGGCGTCAAACCTCGGATCAGAAGGTCCGTGTTCGAATCCCAATACCGGACTCGGAAATTTTATGGCCACTACATTGGCGCCCAACGTGGGGCTGAGCAGGTTCATATTAAATTTGAGGAAAATAAACCTCAGTACCCTACTATGCAGCCCGGGCCGTGCCTTCTGTTGACGGGGGAGTATGTAGCAGGGCGTGGAGTCAACCCACAGATGACATCCTTACCCTGTCAGCTTGCTGACGGGGTTAACCTCTTTGGTCATATGGACAAGGCGTCCGACCTCGGATCAGAAGGTCCTTGGTTCGAATCCCATCACGGGACTCGGAAATTATATGGCCGCTACATGTGTTTCAGATCCACGCAGACATCGACCATCATCGATGCCAGGGAGACAGCCCCGGCAGCAGCCACTCAGGACATGTTTGTGAAGAAAGCCAGTCTGTCAGAGAAAGGTACCTGTTGCTATTGTTATCATAAACATATCACACAAGGGATTCATCTGTGACCGTGGTATACATTGTTTACAACTGTTTTCTGTTGACACCAGGTGGTCTGTCCGTGGGTATCCCAGGGGAGATGTACAGGATAAAACGATTCTCTGAGTTTTGAAAATGGAAATGGAAATCCACGAGGATGTTTACAACTGTTTTCTGTTGCCACCAGGTGGTCTGTCCGTGGGGATCCCAGGGGAAATCAGCGGGTACTGTGTGGCCCACATTGTTTACAACTGTTTTCTGTTGCCACCAGGGGGTCTGTCTGTGGGGATCCCAGGGGAGATCAGCGGGTACTGTGTGGCCCACATTGTTTACAACTGTTTTCTGTTGCCACCAGGGGGTCTGTCTGTGGGGATCCCAGGGGAAATCAGCGGGTACTGTGTGGCCCACATTGTTTACAACTGTTTTCTGTTGCCACCAGGTGGTCTGTCCGTGGGGATATCAGGGGAGATCAGCGGGTACTGTGTGGCCCACATTGTTTACAACTGTTTTCTGTTGCCACCAGGTGGTCTGTCCGTGGGGATCCCAGGGGAGATCAGCGGGTACTGGCTGGCCCACCAGGAGTTTGGTAGCCTTCCGTGGGAGACGCTGTTCCAGCCAGTCATTAAGATGACCAGAGATGGGTTCCCCGTCCCAACCTCACTGGCCAAAGCACTGCAAGATGACAGGAATAGCATTCTGAAGAACAAAAATCTCCGGTGAGTGCATGTCGAGCCTTGTTAAGAACACCAGGTATTGTACATATGTGTTTATTTCCCTCCCCTAAAATTTTCTCAAAAGCTCACATGTTCTTATTTTTATGTTTCATTTTTGCACCAGATGCAAAAACTTCATTCCTGAAGTGCCATTTGTGTCCTGTTAGATTTTTGTGGGCACATCCATGTTGTGTCAGATTGACAGGGCACATCCATGTTGTGTCAGGTTGACAGGGCACATCCATGTTGTGTCAGATTGACAGGGCACATCCATGTTGTGTCAGATTGACAGGGCACATCCATGTTGTGTCAGATTGACAGGGCACATCCATGTTGTGTCAGATTGACAGGGCACATCCATGTTGTGTCAGATTGACAGGGCACATCCATGTTGTGTCAGATAGACAGGGCACATCCATGTTGTGTCAGATAGACAGGGCACATCCATGTTGTGTCAGGTTGACAGGGCACATCCATGTTGTGTCAGATTGACAGGGCACATCCATGTTGTGTCAGATTGACAGGGCACATCCATGTTGTGTCAGATAGTCCCCACGACCCAGACGATCATCACTGCCGATGGGACTATAAATCTTAACTCTCTCTCAACTCCCACAGGGGCAGTTGGGTAGCCAAGTGGTTAAAGAGTTCGCTCGTCACACCGAAGACCCGGGTTCGATTCCCAACATGGTTACAATGTGTGAAGCCCATTTCTGGTGTCCCCTGCTGTGATGTTGCTGGAATATTGCTAAAAGCGGCGTAAAACCATACTCACTCACCCTCTCGCCTTCCCCAGATAGTGTATACATTGTGACTTGTGTGTGTCAGAGATGTGTATGTCAACCCGGAGACAGGGGAGCTGTACACGGAGGGCGAGATACTAAAGGACCCAAAGATGTTAAAGACATTCCAGTCCATTGCTGTAGGGAAGGACACGACCTTCTACAATGGCAGTCTAGCTGACGACATCCTCGCAGATCTCAAGGAGGCAGGTACTGTAGGCCATTAGACTTGCCCACACAGTCATGTGTAGTCTACTGTAGGCAGTTAGACTTGCCCACACAGTCTTGTGTAGACTACTGTAGGCAGTTAGAGCTGCCCACACAGCCATGTTTTATCTACTGTAGGCAGTTAGAGCTGCCCACACAGTCCTGTGTAGTCTACTGTAGGCAATTAGATCTGCCCACACAGCCATGTTTTATCTACTGTAGACAGTTAGAGCTGCTCCCACAGCCATGTTTTATCTACTGTAGGCAGTTAGAGCTGCCCACACAGCCATGTTTTATCTACTGTAGGCAGTTAGATCTGCCCACACAGCTATTTGTAGTCTATTGGGGCAGTTAGATCTGCCCACACAGTCATATGTAGTCTACTGCAGGCAGTTAGGTCTGCCAACACAGCCATGTGTTGTCTACTGCAGGAAGTTAGATCTGCCCACGCAGCCATGCGTAGTCTACTGTAGGCAGTTAGATCTGCCCACACAGCTGTTTGTAGTCTACTGCGGGCAGTTAGGTCTGCCCACACAGTCATATGTAGTCTACTGCAGGCAGTTAGGTCTGCCAACACAGCCATGTGTTGTCTACTGCAGGAAGTTAGATCTGCCCATGCAGCCATGTGTAGTCTACTGTAGGCAGTTAGATCTGCCCATGCAGCCATGTGTAGTCTACTGTAGGCAGTTAAATCTGCCCACACAGCCATGTGTAGTCTACTGTAGGCAGTTAGATCTGCCCACACAGCCATGTGTAGTCTACTGTAGGCAGTTAAATCTGCCCACACAGCTGTTTGTAGTCTACTGCGGGCAGTTAGGTCTGCCCACACAGTCATATGTAGTCTACTGCAGGCAGTTAGGTCTGCCAACACAGCCATGTGTTGTCTACTGTAGGCAGTTAGATCTGCCCACACAGTCATATGTAGTCTACTGCAGGCAGTTAGGTCTGCCCACACAGTCATATGTAGTCTACTGCAGGCAGTTAGGTCTGCCCACACAGCCATGTGTTGTCTACTGTAGGCAGTTAGATCTGCCCACACAGCTGTTTGTAGTCTACTGTAGGCAGTTAGGTCTGCCCACACAGTCATATGTAGTCTACTGCAGGAAGTTAGATCTGCCCACGCAGCTGTTTGTAGTCTACTGTAGGCAGTTAAATCTGCCCACACAGCCATGTGTAGTCTACTGTAGGCAGTTAAATCTGCCCACAAAGCCATGTGTAGTCTCTTGTAGGCTGTTAGACTCGCCCACACAGCCATGTGTAGTCTACTGTAGGCCGTTAGAGTTGCCCTCACAACCATGTGTTGTCTAGTGTATTTTACATTTTACTGCAGGCTCCATCATCACAAAGGATGACCTGGCAGGGTACACTGCCCTTAAGAAGCTCCCCCTGGTGGCCAAACTGAGTGATGGGAACACGCTGTACTCCCCGCCACCTCCCGCCAGCGGTGCCGTCCTCACCTTCATCATGAACATCCTTGACGGTGAGCATCAATTGGACAGTTTTTGTATCTGTAGAAACACAAGGGGGGTCAATGTAGCGGTTGGTTGTTGTTTAACGCCACCCTCAGCAATATTCCAGCTTTATGAGTGAGTGATTGAGTATGGTTTTATGCTGCTTTTAGCAATATTCCAGCAATATCATGGTGGGGCACACCAGAAATGAGCTTCACACATTGTACCCATGTCAGGAATCGAACCCGGTTCTTCAGCATGACAAGCAAACGCTTTAACCACTAGGCTACCCGACTGCCCCTCCAGCTATATGATGGGAGCCTGAGCCTGAGCCTGAGCCTGAGCATCGATCCTCCAATTGGAATACGACCAAGTCTGCGAGTTGATCCTGTTAGTCGCATCTTACGACGAGCAAAGTCGCCTTTCGGACAAGCATGTATTCCTAAAAACCTATTCCACCGGGTCAGTCGAGGTAGAAATGTCCACTGTAACATGTTCCTGTGTTGTGTGGGGAGTCCAGGGCAGAAGTGTCCACTGTAACATGTTCCTGTGTTATGTGGGGAGTCCGGGGTAGAAGTGTCCACTGTAACATGTTCCTGTGTTGTGTGGGGAGTCCGGGGTAGAAGTGTCCACTGTAACATGTTCCTGTGTTGTGTGGGGAGTCCGGGGTAGAAGTGTCCACAGTAACATGTTCCTGTGTTGTGTGGGGAGTCCGGGGTAGAAGTGTCCACTGTAACATGTTCCAGTCCCGGGGTAGAAGTGTCCACTGTAACATGTTCCAGTCCCGGGGTAGAAGTGTCCACTGTAACATGTTCCTATGTTGTGTGGGGAGTCCGGGGTAGAAGTGTCCACTGTAACATGTTCCTGTGTTGTGTAGAGAGTCCGGGGTAGAAGTGTCCACTGTAACATGTTCCTGTGTTGTGTGGGGAGTCCAGGGCAGAAGTGTCCACTGTAACATGTTCCTGTGTTGTGTGGGGAGTCGGGGGTAGAAGTGTCCACTGTAACATGTTCCTGTGGGGAGTCCGGGGGAGAAGTGTCCACTGTAACATGTTCCAGTCCCGGGGTAGAAGTGTCCACTGTAACATGTTCCTGTGTTGTGTGGGGAGTCGGGGGTAGAAGTGTCCACTGTAACATGTTCCTGTGGGGAGTCCGGGGGAGAAGTGTCCACTGTAACATGTTCCAGTCCCGGGGTAGAAGTGTCCACTGTAACATGTTCCTGTGTTGTTTGGGGAGTCCGGGGTAGAAGTGTCCACTGTAACATGTTCCTGTGTTGTGTGGGGAGTCCGGGGTAGAAGTGTCCACTGTAACATGTTCCTGTGTTGTGTGGGGAGTCCGGGGTAGAAGTGTCCACTGCAACATGTTCCTGTGTTGTGTTGGGAGTCTGGGGTAGAAGTGTCCACTGTAACATGTTCCTGTGGAGAGTCCGGGGTAGAAGTGTCCACTGTAACATGTTCCTTTGTTGTGTGGGGAGTCTGGGGTAGAAGTGTCCATTGTAACATGTTCCTGTGTTGTTTGGGGAGTCCGGGGTAGAAGTGTCCACTGTAACATGTTCCTGTGTTGTGTGGAGAGTCCGGGGTAGAAGTGTCCACTGTAACATGTTCCTGTGTTGTGTGGGGAGTCCGGCGTAGAAGTGTCCACTGTAACATGTTCCTGTGTTGTGTGGGGAGTCTGGGGTAGAAGTGTCCACTGTAAGATGTTCCTGTCCCTGGGTAGAAGTGTCCACTGTAACATGTTCCTGTGTTGTGTGGGGAGTCCGGGGTAGAAGTGAAATGTTTACCTCTGCTGCAGGCTACAAATTCAGCCCTGGGAGTATCAGCAAGCTCAGTGACTCCGTGCTGACCCATCACAGGATTGTAGAAGCATTCAAGTTTGCCTATGCAAAACGAACAGATCTTGGGGATGAAGACTTTCTCAACGTCTCTAGCGTAAGTCTGTGGTTAGAGAGAAGGTTTGTTGAGATGCAGCACAAATGTGTGACGGGTGAAATATGTGATAAGTGTGAGAGTTTGTTGATAGAGATCGTAAGTCTGTGATAAGTGTGAGCATTTGTGGAGAGAGATCTTAAGTCTGTGATAAGTGTGAGCATTTGTGGAGAGAGATCTTAAGTCTGTGATAAATGTGAGAGTTTGTTGATGAGATCCAAAGTCTGGGATAAATGCAAGTCTTTGTTAATAAGAGATCGTAAGTCTGTGATAAGTGTGAGAGTTTGTTCATGAGATCGTAAGTCTGATAAATGTAAGAGTTTGTTCATAGAGATTGTAAGTCTGTGATAAGTGTGAGCGTTTGTTGATAAGAGATCGTAAGTCTGATAAATGTAAGAGTTTGTTCATAGAGATCGTAAGTCTGTGATAAGTGTGAGCGTTTGTTGATAAGAGATCGTAAGTCTGATAAATGTAAGAGTTTGTTCATAGAGATCGTAAGTCTGTGATAAGTGTGAGAGTTTGTTGATAGAGATCGTAAGTCTGTGATAAATGTGAGAGTTTGTTGATAGAGATCGTAAGTCTGTGATAAATGTGAGATGTTGTTGATAGAGATCGAAAGTCTGTGATAAGTGTGAGAGTTTGTTCATGAGATCGTAAGTCTGATAAGTGTAAGAGTTTGTTCATAGAGATTGTAGGTCTGTGATAAGTGTGAGAGTTTGTTGATAGAGATCGTAAGTCTGGGATAAATGCAAGTCTTTGTTAATAAGAGATCGTAAGTCTGTGATAAGAGTGGGCGTTTGTTGATAAGAGATCGTAAGTCTGATAAATGTAAGAGTTTGTTCATAGAAATCATAAGTCTGTGATAAGTGTGAGCGTTTGTTGATAAGAGATGGTAATTCTGATAAGTGTGAGAGTTTGTTGATAGAGATTGTAAGTCTGGGATAAATGCAAGTCTTTGTTAATAAGAGATCGTAAGTCTGTGATAAGTGTGAGTGTTTGTTTGATAAGAGATCGTAAGTCTGATAAATGTAAGAGTTTGTTCATAGAAATCATAAGTCTGTGATAAGTGTGAGCGTTTGTTGATAAGAGATGGTAATTCTGATAAATGTAAGAGTTTGTTTATAGAAATCGTAAGTCTGTGATAAGTGTGAGCGTTTGTTGATAAGAGATTGTAAGTCTGTGATAAGTGTGAGAGTTTGTTCATAGAGATCGTAAGTCTGTGATAAGTGTGAGCGTTTGTTGATGAGATTGTAAGTCTGTGATAAGTGTAAAAGTTTGTTGATAGAGATCAAAAGTCTGTGATAAGTGTGAGCGTTTGTTGATAAGAGATCGTAACTCTGTGATAAGTGTGAGAGTTTGTTGATAAGAGATCGTAAGTCTGTGATAAGTGTAAAAGTTTGTTGATAGAGATCAAAAGTCTGTGATAAGTGTGAGCGTTTGTTGATAAGAGATCGTAAGTCTGTGATAAGTGTAAAAGTTTGTTGATAGAGATCAAAAGTCTGTGATAAGTGTAAAAGTTTGTTGATAAGAGATGGTAATTCTGATAAATGTAAGAGTTTGTTGATAGAAATCTTAAGTCTGTGATAAGTGTAAGAGTTTGTTGATAAGAGATCGTAAGTCTGTGATAAGTG
Organism: Haliotis rufescens; assembly: GCF_023055435.1. Taxonomy (NCBI): domain Eukaryota; kingdom Metazoa; phylum Mollusca; class Gastropoda; order Lepetellida; family Haliotidae; genus Haliotis; species Haliotis rufescens. The sequence continues at coordinate 8,167,090 of NW_025963935.1, forward strand.
TAAAAGTTTGTTGATGAGATCGTAAGTCTGTGATAATTGTGAGAGTTTGTTGATAAGAGATCGTAAGTCTGTGATAAATGTGAGAGTTTGTTGATAAGAGATCGTAAGTCTGTGATAAATGTGAGAGTTTGTTGATGCAATTGTAAGTCTGTGATTGATGTAACTCTTGCTGCAGCTGGTGGCTAACCTGACGTCCCGAGACTACGCTGACGGAATCCGATCTCTGATCTGGGACAACCAAACCCATGACTTGATGTACTATGGCCCCACGTTCTACGACCAGCTGAAGACCAGCACGTCCCACCTCTCCATCGTAGACAACGAGGGCAATGCTGTTGCTGTGACAACCACTGTTAATCTCAGGTACACAACCGATGTATACACATAGTATTTAGTTAAGCAACACCCGTATATTCTCAGATTGGGCAACTTTAATGAACTAGTGCATAAAATGTGTAAAAGATTTTCATACCATATAATTAATTTAGTGAAAAGGAAGAGTTGAGGAGGAACATAGCCAAGATAACCATGAAATAATGTTTGTTTTTTAGATGTTACATATTTGGAAAATAACTTAATTTCATCCGAAAAAATTACGAATGTCACTTTTGTTGCACAGACTAAACCGTCAGTACCATGCACACTTCTGGTTCACAGAATTGAATAACAATGTCCTGCAAGTCCAAATATTGACATTCCATCCGTATCTTGTTTAAACTCCCTGAACCCGATAAGGGTGAAATGATACACCGATATTCCGATGCATCGCGATACTTGACCCACGATACGATATACGATAAACGTGGGCCCATTTATTGATACGCCACGATACGGAACGCAAATCTCAAGTACAGCGATACCTCGCTATTGTGCCTTTCAATAAACCGCTAACTTGGTTATAGCGCGCGGTAACGCATGGCTCCCAAAAACGTACTTACATTTTTAATAAGCTCAGGTTTTACACTGACAGATGTTTTTCCCAATCTCAAAAAACATTATCAGCTGATCACTGCAAGCACGTAACACTGGAAATACCTGTCAGCAAATCCGAACTGAAGTACGCAATTTCAATACCATTATTATACTATACTAGCCACATTAAGAAACTGTGCACGGAGAAAATATAGATATAAGGGCACACCGTCCATATATGAAATATAGGTTTGAACACAGCAATTATTGGAGACATTCAAACGCTCATGCACGTGCCATGCGATATGACGTCATTGATGGGGGCCTATGGACGTGCAATGTGTTACTGCACGTGCATCCTGTGCAGCTGTACACAGCATGTGCAACTCAAAATTCGCTGTCACTTTGGAAAGCATAATCTGTGGTCATTCAAAAATTCAAAACTTCTCAGGCGCAGACACAAGCATATCACAAGCAAATCATGCCAAGATTGACAGCTGCACAGCGTCATGAAGCCATTGGAATGATCCGATTGGGAATGAGGCAACAACAGGTGGCAACAAATTTCCAATGCCATCGTAACACGATATCGGCATTGGTGAGGCGTTATCAGAACACAAATGACGTTGCCGACCACCCACGTTCAGGACGTCCACGAGTAACGACGCCAAGACAGGACAGATGGATTCGAGTTACACATCTCCGACACAGGTTCCAAACGGCAGTAACAACGTCCCAGACAATTCCTGGACTGCGCCGTATCCATCCCAACACTGCCAGGAATCGTTTACGTCAGTACGGGATTCGACCACGACGCCCTGCCATACGTCCCATCCTGACACACTGTCATCAAGTCAACCGTCTAAGATGGTGTCAAAATCATGTTCGCCAACCTCGAATATGGTGGAGAAATGTTGTCTTTACAGATGAATCGAGGTTCAACATTTCCCACAGTGACGGGCGCCAACGTGTCTACCGGCATTTGGGAGAACGTTATGCACGCAACTGTATTGTGGAGAGGAATCGTTTTGGAGATGGCTCTGTGATGATTTGGGGTGGGATAACAGCACAGCACTGAACCCCTTTGGTGGTTGTTCAGGGCAATCTCACCGGTGTTGGCTACAGAGATCAGATTCTGAGGCCTGTGGTCATTCCTTTCCTGCAACGTCATGGCCCGGGATTGACATTTGAACAGGACACCGCTCGTCCTCACACGGCTAGAGTCGCAATGGATTTCCTTCACCATACCAATGTCATGTTACTGCCATGGCCTGCAATTTCTCCAGATCTCTCCCCAATAGAGCATGTGTGGGATGAAATAGAGCGCTGTCTGTGCCATCTTCAACATCATCCAGATAACGTCCGTGACATGGCACAGGATTTGAGGAGGATATGGCAGGCCATTCTCCAGGCCTTCCATGCCCATTTGGTGGACTCCATGTGTCGCCGATGCACTGCTGTGATTCACGCACAGGGTGGTCATACCCGTTATTGAATTGTGACTTTGTCGAATGACCCCCTACTCCATTTTGATCTTCTGACGTCATCGTAACAGATGTTGTTCAGGTGCCGTTGACATTTTCTTATGGTCCGATCATTCAGCTGCTACAGCGTCTGCATCATTTTGTTCTTGCTGTGTTGTATTTCAATCCAGAATATATTTTCTCCGTGCACAGTTTCTTTATGTGGCTAGTATATCTTGTTATTAAAACATGTTCATTGAATATCTGGACATGTGTTTGTAATATATTTTATTGATTTTACTCAAAATTTCATTAAATATTGTTTTCATTAAGTTAGGTGAAATCGTGTGTGAAGAGATACAGCAACGATGTCAGATTACCACTTCTGATGCATTGAAACTTTAGTTGCTAGAGAATGGATACATATATAAAAAATGCCATACTTTGACTTGTTAAAAGTCATATTTGTGGCAATTTGGCTAATATATGTTAACATAACGTTTTCGCAATTGAAATACATGTAGCGCGGGAAGTCCCTACGGTGACTGGTCAAATTGTTCCTTACGTAAAAATATCCTGCAACAACAATCACCAGTACCAAAATGCTGCACTTGTGGTTCTTATAATTTTAAATATATATATAGTAAAAGCTGCAACTAAAGTAACACGATATTTGAATATATTATTCCTGATAAAACAATAATTTCAGACACAATTTCGTCGACCATTGCATCAAAATTCTTTGAAGTTGTATCACTGGTGAAGTACATCAATTATTTTCTGGTGTTTGAACTTTGAATTGTTTTGAAGGAAAATTAGAGAAAGTTCCACTTTGAAGCTTAACAACTAGTCCTGTAATTATAAAATAATTTTGACTGTTCCAAAATCATGAAAGGTTCAATCTTGACATGCTTTAAGTCTTATTTTTTATCATTGCGTAGTGAGATACGTATCGTATCGTGACAGGATATCGAGATGCGTATCATATCGTGACCATCCTGTATCGTTGCAGCTCTAGAACCCGAACAACTGCTTCAAGACGCCTCCGCATTCTTTGGGGGGCACGGGTGGCCCAGTCGTCTAAGGCGCCGCGATTCGCTGTGCAGAGTTGCGTCCCTTGGGCACGCCAGAAACCTATGATTGTGGGTTTGAATCCCGGTTCGCCCCGATTATGTTTGTAGGTTTGTCAGCACCATACCCGTGCTCGTGGGTTTCACCGAAGTGGTAAACGTCTGAGACCTGCATCACTTCGGGCTTTCCTCCCACATTAAGCTGACACGCCGTGATATAACTGGAATACTGTTAAAAGCGGCGTAAAACCAAACTCACTCACTCACTCACTCCTCATTCTTTGGATCAATCTCTTGATTTTATTCTGAGGAATTCTGTCCCATTTCTCATGTGAAGCAGCAGTCAATTCATTGAGTGTATGGACAGGTGGGTTTCTTTGTCGAACACGACGGCCTAAAATGGAACAGAATGGGACAGAACTCCTCAGAATCAAATCCAGAGATCCACATGTATATATTGTGTCTGTCCAACTGTCCCTTCATTCCTTCCCATACAATCATTGTGCCCCTATTCGCTGTGCAGAGTTGCGCCCCCTGGACACGCCAGAAACCTATGATTGTAGGTTCGAATCCCGGTTCAACCCGATTATGTTTCTAGGTTTGTCAGCACCATACCCGTGCTCGTGGGTTTCACCGAAGAGTGAACGTCTAAGACCTGCATCACTTCGGGCTTTCCTCCCACATTAAGCTGAACCGCCGTAATTCTGTTAAAAGCAGCGTTAAACCCAACTCACTCACTGAATCCAGGAATTGTCCGTATTCAGGTTTGGGTCAGGTATCCGTGGAACTCGCACCGGCATCATCTTCAACGATGAGATGGACGACTTCTCCTCCCCCAACATCACCAACGCATTCGGCATCCCCCCATCACCCGCCAACTTCATCAAACCTGGGAAACGCCCACTGTCCTCCATGTGCCCAGCGATATTTGTGGACAAGAATGGTGACGTTAAACTAGTTGTGGGTGCTGCAGGCGGGTCTCGCATCACCACAGCAACAGCATATGTGAGTTCAAATTGTTTGTGTTGGTGTACAGTGTGTCTTTGGATGAGTGCCTGTTTTACAAATGACACGTGTTTGGCAGGACGATGTGAGCTGTGTGGTGAGTGATTCATCTTGTGTGATGCGTTTTGAGTGAGGTTTTAGTGAGGGATTTTTCACAATTCTTTTGAAGAGGTGAAAAATGTGGTAAAAATCTTAGTTTTGTTTGTGTTAATCTGCTAACAAGCTTCAGTCTTACAGAGCAGGATAGCTTCAGTCAAACAGCAGCATTAGCTTTGGTCTAACAGCAGCATTAGCCTCAATCAAACAGCTGCATTTGCTTCAGTCAAACAGGAGCATTAGCCTCGATCAAACAGCAGCATTAGCTTCAGTCAAACAGCAGCATTAGCCTCTATCAAACAGCAGCATTAGCTTCAGTCAAACAGGAGCATTAGCATCGATCAAACAGCAGCATTAGCTTCAGTCAAACAGGAGAATTAGCTTTGGTCAAACAGCAGCATTAGCCTCTATCAAACAGCAGCATTAGCTTCAGTCAAACAGGAGCATTAGCTTTGGTCAAACAGCAGCAATAGCCTCGATCAAACAGCAGCATTAGCTTCAGTCAAACAGGAGAATTAGCTTTGGTCAAACAGCAGCATTAGCTTCAGTCAAACAGGAGCATTAGCTTTGGTCAAACAGCAGCATTAGCCTCGATCAAACAGCAGCATTAGCTTTGGTCAAACAGCAGCATTAGCTTAGGTTAAACAGCAGCATTAGCCTCGATCAAACAGCAGCATTAGCATTGGTCAAACAGCAGCATTAGCTTTGGTCAAACAGCTGCATTACCGTCGGTCAAACAGCAGCATTAGCTTCAGTCTAACAGAGCAGCATTAGCTTCAGTTAAACAGCATAATTAGCTTTGGTCAAACAGCAGCATTAGCTTCAGTCTAACAGCAGCATTAGCTTCAGTCAAACAGCAGTATTAGCTTCAGTCAAACACAACATAGAGGAATTAAAATACAACAATATGTTGTGCATTTTGTTTTGTGCAGCGTGTGTTGTGTGATGTTTGATCTATGACGTGCCACTTGAGATGTGTGACGTGTGACATACGATGTGTGATGTATGATTACAACATGTGATGTGTGACGTAACATGCGATGTCTGACGTGTAAAGTGTGATGTGTGATTTGAGGCCTGTAATGTGTGACTTGTGACATGCAACGTGTAATGTGTGATGTGTGACTTGTAATGTGTGATGTGTAACGTGTAATGTGTGATGTGTGACGTGTAATGTGTGACGTGTAATGTGTGATGTGTAACGTGTAATGTGTGATGTGCAACGCGTAATGTGTGACGTGTAATGTGTGATATGTAACGTAATGTGTGATGTGTAATGTGTGATGTGTAACGTGTAACGTGTAATGTGTGATGTGTGTCGTGCAACGTGTAATGTGTGATGTGTGACGTGTAATGTGTGATATGTAACATGTAATGTGTGACGTGTAATGTGTGATGTGTAACGTGTAATGTGTGATGTGCAACGTGTAATGTGTGATGTGTGACGTGTAATGTGTGATATGTAACATGTAATGTGTGACGTGTAATGTGTGATGTGTAACGTGTAATGTGTGATGTGTGACGTGTAATGTGTAACGTGTAACGTTTAATGTGTGACTTGTGACGTGTGACGTGTAATGTGTAACGTGTGATGTGTGACATGTAATGTGTAATGTGTGACGTGTGACGTGTGATGTGTTTGTTGCAGGTTGCTGCTCGGGTCCTATGGCTAGGGGACGACATCAAGCAGGCCATCGACGCCCGTCGCCTCCATCACCAGCTGCTGCCACCATTCATCTCTTTTGAACCAGAGTTTGACTCAGTAAGTAGAGGGTGTGGCACATCTTGAACCACAGTTTGACTCAGTAAGTAGAGGGTGTGGTACATCTTGAACCAGGCTTTGACTCAGTGAGTAGAGGGCGTGGTACATCTTGAACCAAGCTTTGACTCAGTAAGTAGAGGGCGTGGTACATCTTGAACCACAGTTTGACTCAGTGAGTAGAGGGTGTGGCACATCTTGAACCACAGTTTGACTCAGTAGAGGGTGTGGTACATCTTGAACCAAGCTTTGACTCAGTGAGTAGAGGGTGTGGTACATCTTGAACCACGCTTTGACTCAGTAGAGGGTGTGGTACATCTTGAACCAAGTTTTCACTCAGTGAGTAGAGGGTGTGGTACATCTTGAACCACGCTATGTTGAACCACACTTTGACTCAGTGAGTAGAGGGTGTGGTACATCTTGAACCAAGCTTTGACTCAGTGAGTAGAGGGTGTGGCACATCTTGAACCACGCTTTGACTCAGTAAGTAGAGGGCGTGGTACATCTTGAACCACAGTTTGAGTCAGTGAGTAGAGGGTGTGGTACATCTTGAACCACAGTTTGACTCAGTGAGTAGAGTGTGTGGTACATCTTGAACCACAGTTTGACTCAGTAAGTAGAGGGTGTGGTACATCTTAAACCAAGCTTTGACTCAGTGAGTAGAGGGCGTGGTACATCTTAAACCAAGCTTTGACTCAGTGAGTAGAGGGCGTGGTACATCTTGAACCACGCTTTGACTCAGTGAGTAGAGGGTGTGGTACATCTAAAACCAAGCTTTGACTCAGTGAGAAGAGGGTGTGGCACATCTTGAACCAAGCTTTGACTCAGGAGAGGGTGTGGTACATCTTGAACCACGCTTTGACTCAGTAGAGGGTGTGGTACATCTTGAACCAAGCTTTGACTCAGTAAGTAGAGGGTGTGGTACATCTTGAACTAAGCTTTGACTCAGTAAGTAGAGGGTGTGGTACATCTTGAACCACAGTTTGACTCAGTAAGTAGAGGGTGTGGTACATCTTGAACCACGCTTTGACTCAGTAAGTAGAGGGTGTGGTACATCTTGAACCACGCTTTGACTCAGTAAGTAGAGGGTGTGGTACATCTTGAACCACGCTTTGACTCAGTAAGTAGAGGGTGTGGTACATCTTGAACCACGCTTTGACTCAGTAAGTAGAGGGTGTGGTACATCTTGAACTAAGCTTTGACTCAGTAAGTAGAGGGTGTGGTACATCTTGAACCACAGTTTGACTCAGTAGAGGGTGTGGTACATCTCATTCACTCACAGAATCACATATTTGTCTGTTTCAGGGAGTTATTGCTGGACTGGAAGCTCTAGGTCATAATGTCTCGTACACCAAGTTGGGAGAATCCATCGTCCAGGGCGTCACCCGATCCAAACACTGGCTGTACGCCAACTGCGACTTCCGCAAAGGAGGCTATCCGGCAGGCCTGTGATCTGTTCCCATCACAATCAGGAGAAAGAGATGTTTGAAATATCAAATTATTTTTTTAATTATTTTTATGGAAGAAAGATTTTCATTTTTATTATTTTTATCAAGTTTGTGAGGGTAAAAAATCTTCTTCAAACCAGTATGCCGGATGAAAGCTGTCCAAATGATGTGTGAGCAACACATTCATTGTCAGATACAGCTGGAGGAAGATACCATTCGTGACCAACTCCTGTTATTCCGGGACAAGCCGAATAGCGACTCGTGCCTCTCTCATGGCCATTTTTGCGACCGGGTTCCGTCTGAGCACAAACAGGCATACCTAAAAGAATGGTCAACTCGTTGCGTAATGGTTCACATACATTTCCCCATATATTATATATATTTCAGATGCAATTTAAAGCACATTGGGACATGCGGAATTACACAGTATGATTGAACACATTTAACTGTGCCTTGGGTATATTTTTAGATGCAAGACATGTAAAATCAAAAATTATTTCTGAGGGATTCTTTGACGAAGAACTTGAAATCATACTCGCATTCTGATTGGTTTGTCGTACACATAACATTGAACCATGCTTGGAGTTGAACTCACAACTGACTGACCATTATGTTTACAAACAAGAGATGACTGCAGGGACTCCGAATACTCTTATTCCAATTATTTACTTTGTCAATTTGAATTTTTGTTTCTTTACAACTATCAGGTAATTGGTGTAGTAAAAATGTAAGGGAGAAGTTGGTGGATTCGTCTGTGATCTTGAACCAATCTGATCAAACAGACAAAAAAGGTAAATTCATCTGGGAAATTTGATCAGTCGTAAACCTTTTCAAAATTAACTGTGATGACATTCCCAAAGACATAAAAAAAGTATAAACATGACTACATTTGGGGTTAGAGGGCAAATTTAAAGATTCTTGTAATGGCCGCGACCACACAAGTGGCAACGATGTTACCGAGTGTGTAACGAAGGTGTCACTCCCTTGGCGGAGAAAATATGCTTACTCATATAAAGAAAACTGCTACAATGGTAGATCCACCTGGTGGCAGATACTTGTGTGGTGAAGGGGAGACAACTACTCAAACCAACATTCCACTACCTGAAACATTGTCCAGCATTTAATGTATACAGAGTATCTATTTATGCACAATACATTGTATATATATATGTATAGATATATATATTTTTTAATTTGGTTATGTGTGTCAGTTATTGGAGTTAACAGAGCATGAGATCTGATTTATGCCAGCCATAGACCCATCTGAGGGCTCCTACTTATGCATGGAAGTGTGTGTGTGTGTGTGTGTGTGTGTGTGTGTGTGTGTGTGTGTGTGTGTGTGTGTGTGTGTCTCTGTGTGTGTGTCTGTGTGTTGGTCTGACCAACAGATCAGTGTCTGCCTACCACAGAACTATCTCGCTTGGGAAGGAGGGACAACTGCTGCATGCTAACAATGTCTTTATGTTTTGTTTTGTTTGTTGTTTAACGCCACACTCAGCAATATTCCAGCTATATGACGCGGTCTCTAAATAATCGAGTCCTGACCAGATAATCCAGTGATTGACATCATGAGCATCGATCCACGCATTTGGGACACGATGACATCCATCAACCAAGTCAGCGAGCCTGACCACCCATCCATTAGTCGCCTCTTATGACAAGCATAGCCCCCTTTTATGGCAAGCATGGGTTGCTGGAGACCGAGTTTACCCCGGATCTAATGTGTATATGTAGTTGAATGATATTTACTCTTGTTTATCCTTTCGTGTTTCTGTTTCTGTTATATATGGTGGACCTTAGTGGGTGAGTGAGGGAGTGAGTGAACGAGTGAGTGTTTGTACCGCTGCTGTGAACAGTTTCGAACCCACAATGAAAGAGGCATCTCTGCTGCCCTGCTTGATAAGGTAACTTACTCTGAGAAGTGTGGGTTTGAATCCCGGATGGGACTCAGACTCTAACACTGCTAGAATTTACCGTATTCGACGTAATAAGCGCCCCGCTCTAATAAGCGCCCACAGCGATATTTGCTAATATATTGGCTAGTGAACAATCCCAGTTGGCACCCCTTCTGATTGATCAATGTACACAAGACTTATTTTTTCGCGTATAATACGCACTCGTTTGTTATATGCACCCTTAATCATGGGCAATTATATTCTGAAAAAATATATCTGTCGTACATAAACATTTCAGGCTGTCAGCATAAACCACGAAATTTATCTTTTAACTCTGTTTTTTTCACCAAAATAATATTCTAATAAGAGCCCCCTATTTTCTAATTTTTAGAGCGCCCTGGGCGCTTATTAAGTCGAATACGGTATATGAAACCACGAAAGCCCAATTCCCCAAATAACCTATGTTACAGTTGACCACTTGTGTTATCGTACTCTTTGTGAGTCTTGTCCAATGAAGTAATGAGGTTAATAATTACTCTTCTTCCTGAGGCAAGGGAGTTAGCTGAGTATAAAAGTCCAGTTTCCACCCTCGTTGAATTAGGCTGAAATTATGGAGTTATATTTTGGGTGGACTAACGAGTTAATGTATAGTCAAAATCGCGTAAAGAAATCAGCATCTGGTTTGTAAACTGCTGTGCAGATTTCGTCGAATGCGAGATTTTAAAATCTTCTCATATTTTTATCCATGGTGCTCACTTTATTTGACGCAGACCGCCTCCGTGGTCTAGTGGTAGAGCGTCCGCCCGAGCGACGTTCAAAGATGGTACTTGTTGTTACCCTGTCTCGGCATAAAGGGGCTAAAACAAGGACTGGTCGGCTCGGAGTCAGTATACTGTGTCTGAGTGTGGTATTCATGTTATTTTGCGGCATGGTATCTCAGTGAGCTAGCACTGTAAATAGGCACTAGTCCGGACTAGTACAAGCAGCCACACACATACATGCATGCATGTCGCTATATAAGTGCAATAATCTTGGACGCGACGTTAAACCCAATTTTACCTCAGCTTAGCTGATGCACTTTGCGAAGTAAGACCCTTTTATTACGATGTAGATCTTGATTTCCGACCAGATCGTTTCACTGGGCGACAACATTTTGTTTGAGGCCAATGCAAGTGGTATGAGAGTGAAATCTGATTGGTCAATTGGAGGGGCATAACTCATTATATCGACTGGTGGCGCTAAGATCGAACCCAGAAATTGCAGCCTAGATCGGCAATACAGTCAGTTAAGTCCCTTGCCTCGGGGCGATGTAATTACTCGGCGTACACGTGCTAGGTCTGACACCTAACTATTGCTATAAGGGACTTTCCTTCATATTCAATGTTAAACTGAATCACATGCAGATCTGGAAAAGATGATGAAAATAAATGCTTATGATTTGTAGTTGTTGTGTAGTTCATGCAGACAGAGTTTGTTCGTGTTTTGTGTCAAGCCGCACTCAACAATATTCCAGCTATATGACGGCGGATTGTAAATAATTAAGTCTGGACCAGACAATCCAGCGATTGACATCATGACCATCAATCCACGCAATTGGGAAATGATGACATGCATCAACCATGTCAGCGAGCATGACAACCCGATCCCGTTAGTCGCCTCTTACGACAAGCATAGTCACCTCTTACGACAAGCATAGTCGCCTCTTACGACAAGCATAGTCGCCTCTTACGACAAGCATAGTCACCTCTTACGACAAGCATAGTCGCCTCTTACATCAAGCACAGTGTTTTACGACTATGCTTGTCGTAAGAGGCGACTAACGGGATCTGGTGGTCATGAAACCTCAAACGTAACTCCTTTAAGTAACTCCTTTACTTTGCCGCCTCCGTGGTCTAGTGGTAGAGCGTCCGCCCGGAGAGCGGAAGGTCCGGGGTTTGATCCCCGGCCGCGTCATACCAAAAGACGTTAAACGATGGTACTTGTTGTTACCCTGTCTGGCGTTCGACATTAAGGGGCTAAAACAAGGACTGGTCGGCTCGGAGTCACTATACTGTGTCTGAGTGGGGTATTCATGTTAAACTGCGTCATGGTATCTCAGTGAGCTAGCACTATAAATCGGCATCAGTCCGGACTAGTACAAGCAGCCACACACACACACACACGTGCATGCACGTCGCTATATAAGTGCAATAATCTTGGACGCGACGTTAAACCCAATTTCACCTAACCTCGCCTTTACTTAATCCAGCAGCTCCATACTTTTTTTAGGGATTGACTAAGGTCAAAAACAGTACCTGTGTTACCATGATGTCTTTGTCAGTAAATTTCAATCACAACTCACCAATTATCTTCTTTATTTGTTGTGAAATGTTTGTTCTATCTGATGACATTGGTATCGCCCAGCTCCTGTGGTCAGTCATCCCATGCCATGAATTGAGCCATTTGTCATGGTTCAGAAATAGGGGTGTGCTTAACTTTTTTCTTTGTGTATATTTGGAACCCAGGTCTCCTACACTCTCACTCAAATGTGGGGGCACGGGTGGCCCAGTCGTCTAAGGCGCCGCGACTCGCTGTGCAGAGTTGCGTCCCTTGGGCACGCCAGAAACCTATGGTTGTTGGTTCGAATCCCGGTTCGCCCCGATTATGTTTCTAGGTTTGTCAGCACCACACCCGTGTTCGTGGGTTTCACCGAAGTGGTAAACGTCTGAGACCTGCATCACTTCGGGCGAACCTCTTACATTAAGCTGACACGCAGCGATATAACTGGAATACTGTTAAAAGCGGCGTTAAACCCAACTCACTCACTCACTCACTCACTCAAATGTCTAAAGAACTGGCACCCGGGTGAAGTGAAGTGAAGTGAAGTTAAACTGATGTCCTGATGGGAGGTGGCTGAGGTGAAATGGGGTTTAAGGTCGCTTCCAAGATTATTGCACTTATTTTGAGACGTGCATGCACGTGTGTGTGTGTGTGTGTGTGTGTGTGTGTGTGGCTGCTTGTACTAGTCTGGACGTATGCCGATTTATAGTGCTAGCTCACTGAGATACCATGCCGCAGTGAGACTACCCCATTCAGACACAGTATACTGACTCCGAGCCGACCAGTCCTTGTTGTATCCCCTTTATGCCGAGCGCCAGACAGGGTAACAACAAGTACCATCGTTTAACGTCTTTTGGTATTTCTGCCATATTACTGGAATACTGTTAAAAGCGGCGTTAAACCAAACTCACTCATTCACTCGTTCACTTATTTACTTACATTGGAGATTTTACGTGCGCTTTCCGACTGAGAGCGTATTTCGCACACGGTGTTCGTTCACTGCACCCGCTGCTAAATATAGCTGCTCGCAGTCACGTGACTGTCGATCCTCAGTCGGAACTCAACACACAGTTTGTGGCAATGTATTATATTACATCATTGAATGCGTGTAACAAGGCCTGTACATCCACTTTATGAGGAAAGTATTACATCTCTCCATATTCTCTCATGTTGCGGGGGCACGGGTGGCCCAGTCGTCTGAGGCACCTCGATTCGCCGTGCAGAGTTGCGTCCCTTGGGCACGCCAGAAACCTATGATTGTGGGTTCGATTCCCGGTTCGCCCCGATTATGTTTCTAGGTTTGTCAGCACCACACCCGTGTTCGTGGGTTTCACCGAAGTGGTAAACGTCTGAGACCTGCATCACTTCGGGCTTTCCTTCGACATTAAGCTGACACGCCGTGTTATAACTGGAATACTGTTAAAAGCGGCGTTAAACCCAACTCACTCACTCACTCACTCTAATGTTACTTTAGGATGGCGTAGATATGTTATCACTATTGAAGAGGGAAAGTTTACTGCTGCAGATTTGGGGCTGGATATCAGCCTCTGAGCAAGTCTAGATTTATCCCTGGTGACATGCCCAACTCCATGTCCCAGATGCCGAAATAAAATTTGTTATGGATTCATTTTTAATATAATTAAAATCAATAGTAGTGAGGGGAAATTCTTTGTTAAATGGCGACGTCGCAGGACTGAAAGGTGAAGATATAATACTAGTATATAGACTTTATTAGGGACGACTGACCATTTAATATTCAAGGGTGGAGACTACTGGGCGGTGGGGTAGCCTAGTGGTCAAAGCGTTCGCTCGTCTCGCCGAAGACACGGGTTCGATTCCCGACATGGGTACAATGTGTGAAGCCCATTTCTGGTGTCGTGATATTGCTGGAATATTGCTAAAACCGGCGTAAAACCATACTCACTCACTCTTTCATGTTTATTCATTGAAAAGATCCACTAACTCTATGCCTTTCAGGTTATATTGGTTTTACTTAGAGCACCAGATAAAAAACGTGGGCAATGTAACTGTTGACAATCTATTGATTTGCAACTTGTGCGTGCTTGTGTTTACGGTTTCCAATACTTTTGATACAATTACTATGGGAAGTAAAAACAAAATTTAGTTACCCCGCCCCGAAGAATGATATATTATTGACATGCTGTATATTGACAATATAATATATTCTGCCTGACATGAGCACTTCGAAGTAGTGCACGCTTCTCACTTTCAGGCATGGTGACTTCCTCATTGACCGATACACCATTACATCGGACTTATGACTCATTCTCAATCCCCACATGCAATTAGACAACTAAAATATAACCCCAAACATCTAGACTAAAATCTAGTCTCTGAAATAAACATATCGTACATAAAAAAAACAGTTGTTCAGTTATCTTAATAAAAATATAATAAAAAGGAGCCCAGTGACTCTCTCCTGATACTGCAGTGATCTAGACTTGCCAAACATGATAGACTTGCATGGGCTGTATTTGATATATATTTGTATCAGGGTCTGTAAGACAGACTACATTACATCGGACTTATGATTCATTCTCACTCCCCATATGCAATTTGACAACTAAAATATAACCCCAAACAGATTATATATAACCCTCCTCTTTAGATATTTTTTGACACTCGACTGGTACCCACATATTCTGAACCGAATTCATCGCCCGTGCAATCAAGTTTCGCCGGGTGTGACGCCATAGCAAATAGCCTGTGGTTGTCCCCCTTCACGCCTACCACGAGGAAGGAAGCTTGTGGGCGGGGCTTATCGATCGGGACTGGATCCGCGTATGCGGGTGTACACACCGTAACATGTCGGAGGGAACACAATTTTGAACAAAGGAGCTCAAGCGGGATGTTGTTCAAGGAGAGCATTTTGTTTATTGAACGAACTGTTTTATAGGATTCGGTGAGTACCTAAGAGAACAAACAACTGTATGGATGACAACGCCAGGCTTAGATCTATGACATCTAGCAACATTTTGATTTAGATTCTTACATTGTTATCAAGCTGGGTGCTTTTGTACAAATCGATCATGCAGCGTCTATTCAGATTTAAGAATATATCTTGCGAAAAGTGCCTCGTCTATTAACCCTAAGTCCATATCTGATCGCCTATGGACCAGGCCAAATTCATTATGCAGTGCGATTATTGATCAATGTCTGTTGATGCTCTGGACAACGTGTTCAAGCGTAGGATGAAGAGAAAAGCTGTGTTTACATCGTTCAACATTCATTCTAGGCTGATGATTGGAAAGGTTATTTGCCTCCTCTGGTCCTAACCAGCTGTATTGATGATCACGTTGTGTGAAGGGATAGTGTCAGTTGACATCACGAGTGAAGACCCGGGGTAGGTTTTCAGCAACCCCCCACACACGTGCATGCACGTCGCTATATAAGTGCAATAATCTTGGACGCGACGTTAAACCCTATTTCACCTCACCTGACCTGAGGTGTACGAAAACATGACAATACATGGCGACCCTCGTCGTCGTGGACACAGCAATTGCCACAATCAGGTTTCTATAGGGTGGTGGCGGGGTCTTTCGGTGTGTAGTCACTCAACCTTAACTTAGTTGATTATGTCCGATGTGCACTGGTAGAGATAAGGTTCCATTTTGTCATGATCTTTATATTTTCTGTAGGCTCTGAATCGATTTCGCGACTTGTACATAATGAAATATACTGTAAACTACGTTTATAACGAACACGCTTATGACGAGGTGACGCATATAACGGACTGTTGTTTTGGTCCCGGCCATTTGCGGCATGCTTTAGTTTAAACGCTTATAACGAACTCCGGTTATAACGAACAAAATATATTGGTCCCTTTATGTTCGTTATAACTGTTGTATTTGTAAAATATATTTGGATCAGTGAGTATATAGAGGTCACTCCTCTCAAAGCAGGAGGATACGGCCACATCAGTGAATCTTTCCACCCGCATCACGTGTTCTGCTCGGACCTGTATTGCACATGCGAGGAATATATCGATCAATTCAATATAGCTTTTAAACCCGGGGAATACAGCTTCCAGTACACATTACTTGTCGGGTGCTAACACAGTGTGACCCGATTGATTGCTGCCAGTGTTTCCCAACACAGTGGAAGACCGCTTTGGAGACACATTCGATTAGGAAAAGTCTGTCGTGATATAGCTGGAAGAACTGCATACTGACTAAAGTTACTCACCCACTCCCACAACGTGACTCACCTTTAGGTGAGGTGGGATAAGGTGAAACGGGTTTGACAAGATATTCATGAACACAAGATACCCGATTCACAATCTTTCAAGGGGCTACACAAGATATTCATGAACACTAGATACCCGATTCACAATCTTACAAGGTGCTACACAAGATATTCATGAACACTAGATACCCGATTCACAATCTTACAAGGGGCTACACAAGATATTCATGAACACTAGATAGCCAAATTACAATCTTACAAGGCGATACACCAGATATTAATGAACACCAGATACCCGATTCGCCATCTCACAAGGTGATACACCAGATATTCATGAACACTAGATACCCGATTCACAATCTTACAAGCTGATACACAAGATATTCATGAACACTAGATACCCGATTCACAATCTTACAAGGTAATACATAAGATATTCATGAACACTAGATACCCGATTCACAATCTTACAAGGTGATACACAATATATATACATGAACACCAGATACCCGATTCACAATTATAGAAGGGGCTACACAAGATATTCATGAACACTAGATACCCGATTCACAATCTTACAAGGGGCTACACAAGATATTCATGAACACTAGATAGCCGAATTACAATCTTACAAGGCGATACACCAGATATTAATGAACACCAGATACCCGATTCGCCATCTCACAAGGTGATACACCAGATATTCATGAACACTAGATACCCGATTCACAATCTTACAAGGTGATACACAAGATATTCATGAACACTAGATACCCGATTCACAATCTTACAAGGTAATACACAAGATATTCATGAACACTAGATACCCGATTCACAATCTTACAAGGTGATACACAATATATATACATGAACACCAGATACCCGATTCACAATCATAGAAGGGGCTACACAAGCTATTTATAAACACAAGGTACCCGATTCACAATTTTACAAGGTGATACAAAAAATATTCATGAACACTAGGTACCCGATTCACAATTTTACAAGGGGCTACACAAAATATTCATGAACACTAGGTACCCGATTCACAATCTTACAAAGGGGGACACATGATATTCATGATCACTAGATACTCGATTCACAATCTCACAAGGTGAAACACAAGATATTCAAGAACACTAGATACACGATTCACAATCTTACAAGGGGCGACACAAGATATTCATGAACACAAGGTACCCGATTCACAAGTGTTGATGTATATGTTATCAGAAGACAGACGTGTCCCCAGATAGCGTGCTGTATTCTTTGTTTGTTTGTTTGTTGTTTAACGCCGCACTCAACATTGTTCCAGCTATAAGACGGCGTACTGTAAAAAAGTTAGTCTGGACCAGACAATCTAGTGACTGACATCATGATCCACGCAATTTGGATGCAAAGTATTATATCTCTCCATATCTTCTCATGTACCCGTGAAGATCTGGGGTAGAATAGGTTTTCAGCAACCCATGCTTGCCGAAAAAGGCGACTATGTGTGTCGTAAGAGGCGACGAACGGGATCGGGTGGTCAGGCTTGGTTGATGCATGCCATCGTATCCCAATTACGTAGATCGATGCTCATGATGTCAATCTCTGGATCGTCTGGTACAGACTCGAATATGTACAGACCGCCGTCAAAGAGCTGGAATGGTGTTGAGTGCGGCGTTAAACAACAAACAAACACACATCTTGTGTCGTTTCTTAATTATGTCTATTGTCAGAAATGCACTATGTGTAAAGATATAATAGGAGAGTGAATTTCTAACACTCGTAAATATTAATTGATCTAGAAATATTTAAGCAACGCTACAAGGGCCTATGGTCTGAGGGTCGCGTTCTACAAAGCTACCGTTACTGTATGTGTTAACGTCTGAGGTAGCGTGACTGTTGTTTGGCTGCTGACGTCGCCGTCCACAACGGCGTGTTCATTTATCCTGCTATTTGATCATTTCAGGAACTGATTCTAAAGAGGTACTCATTTTTGTGTGACGTATCAGAAACATATTCGTTCTCTGTTTTAGGTTCAGACGATGCAACGATTACCGCGCATAGTCGCTGTGAGTGGTATATTGTTGTGTGGAATGGTTGTGCTGTACTGCAGCGTGGCAGGGCAGGATCCAGTGTGGCTGATGCCGCTTCAAGCTTCCCCTGTGAACTACACAATCGACAGTCTGTCGGATACAGACCTAGCATCGCTCAGGGCAGACAATGACATCAATGATGGCCCATACTACAAATTGGTTGTCAATGCTTCTACGAAATTTCCATATTTCTACAAGCCAATTTCATTTCACTCCACCGAAAAGTACAGACAGAAGGTTTCCTTCAACGTGAATTTCGAAAATGCACACCAGACAGCACATGAAAACCAATCAAAGATGATACTGTTTTATAACGCGCCGAAATGGTTTAATTTCAGGGATTTTTGTCCACGAGGTTTACAAAAGTGTCCACAGAAAGGCTGCGAATGTTCATACGATCCCGCGCAGATTGCAAAAGCAGATGCTGTGATCATCGATGTCGTTGAACTAGACAACATTCCACCTGCCAAACAAGCTAAGCATGTGTGGATCATGTTTGGCCTAGAGTGTCCAAAATATTTTCAAAGTCAATACTACGAATCCAGTCGATGGCGCCGCATGTTCAACTGGACTATGACTTATCGGCTGGACTCGGATATTGCCTTGCCTTACAGTGTTCTTTTTCGCAAGGCACCACAAAAATCAGCTAATTTCACTAAAATCGCTTTGAAAAAAACTAAGTCAATTCTTTGGTTTGTAAGTAACTGCAAGACGCCCTCTAGGCGTGAAGACTACGTCACCGAATTACGCAAGCATATACCAGTGGACATATATGGGAAATGTGGTCCCTCGCAGTGTACTCGTGACAGCGATTGCCAGCATTCATCTTTCAATGAATATAGATTCTATTTAGCGTTTGAAAATTCTTTGTGCATCGACTACATCTCTGAAAAGTTGTATAAAACCTATTCTCACAACATTGTTCCTGTCGTTCGTGGAGGAGCTGACTATAATTCCCTGATACCAAAAGGAACGTACATTAACGCAGCAGACTTTTCCAGTCCAAAAGAGCTGGGTAAATATCTTAATTATCTGGAAACAAATGCTACAGCTTATGGTGAGATCCTGGAAGAGAAATCCAGATATAGAAATGACAACCACGAAGCAGATGAATCTGCATTCTGTGATATTTGTGTGAAGCTTCATAATCTGGATAAATATTACCAATACTATTATGATAATGTCCGCTGGCTCAACGAAGGCACATGTCACAATCCCAACGACGTTTAATTAGATTTGTTTAGAGTTTATCATATTTGAAAGAGGAGTTGATATTCCTGACAATTGTACGCCTTCTCCAGGCAAGGGACTTCACTGACTATAAAAGTCCAGTTTCCAGCCTTGTGGAACTGGGCTGGAATTAAGGAGTTATATTTTGGCTGGACTAACGAGTTTGATAATAGTCCAATAAAAATTCGTAAACTGCTGTGCAGATTTTGGTCGATTGCAAGATTTGCATGCATGTGTAACGCCAACGAAGTGTCAACAGATATTTTCAAAATCCTTTCATGTTTTTAATCAAGATACTCACATGATTTGCTGCGCTTCTCGAAGAAAGACCCATCTTATTACTATGTAGATTTTGAATATCAATCATATCGTCTTGACTTGGCACCGCCATTTGATATGAGAGGTGAATGTGATTGGTCAATAGGAGGGACGAAGAGGGGACATAACTCTGATTGTTACTGGTGGCGCTACGATCGAGCCCAGAAATTCCAACCAAGGTTGGAAACTGGACTTTTACATTCAGTTTACTCCATTGCCTCGGGAAGATGACAATTGTATTAATATAAATGACATGCATTATGCATTCTGGTTTATGCATTATGATTTATCCACTGCTGATTTGTCCACTATTGGCTGCCCAAACCCTGCCATCTTCTACTTTAAACAGGCACTGCTCCTGTTTTGGCATGCACAACTTCCGGCTTTCCTCCAACAAAAATCTGACAAGCCGTGATATAACTGAATTCATTTACAGCAGCGTTAAACTCAACTACCTCACTCACTCTGACGTTTATGTTTCTGAAACTTTAGTTACTTATCCACAATGACGGGCAAACGAAGGTTGTTTCAAGTGTATCCTTCCTTTGCCCGGCAGTTAACATATGAACAAATAATACATTTAAATCTGTTCACAATTTGGTATATTTGATGTTTCTTTGTGTGAGGTTGAATCGAGACTGTATGTCATTTAATATTATATTTATCACGTGTGTATGTTTCCTGTTGAAGTTAGAATATAATAAAATATTGTCTACCTCTGTCTAACTGAGGTCACTAAACAAATTTCTTGGCTTTGCATGTGTTTGTGATGGGTGCCACCGGTGGGGCAGGATGCACTCACCTTTTAGCGAACACCTGGTATCATTACTATTTGATAGTGATTCATAGACACATGCTAATGGTTTAGTCGGAATTTTACAATCGACTCTGCTTTATGCAGAGATTTCTATTGAATATGGAAAGGGTTTTGTCGCTTTATTATTGTTATTATTATTATTATTATTATTATGTACAGATCAAAATAGAAAAAAAGAGTTTGGATGATCCTGGCACAGTCTGGCTGGTGAGGCATATCGTCAGCTCAGGGCCCTTGCCCCTCTACACGCAGCCCAGACAGCGAATGGGACTTCTCCCAGGACACGCTGCCTAGTCGAGAACTTTTTGGTGAAATAGAAGACTCCCCAACACCGCAGCCTTCTGCCTTACCCAGATTGTCAGAAGGGCTGTATTCCTGGTAGCAAACCCGGGTACTCTTCAAATGCCTGTCAACTGATTGGGAGGTACCAAACCTTAGGCACCGAGAACAATGGGGAGTCGGACAACTTGGTACTTGGGATGCAAGCGTGACATTTCGAAAGTGAGGTCCGCATATTTGCCATGTCTTTCCTCAATCTTGTCAATCACATTACTGTCAAAGGGGACAGAAAATTCAATGATATAAATTATTTCATTGGATTTATCAAAAAGGGCAGGATCAGGTTTGTTGGCCTGTAAAGGCTGTAAATGGGCCTATTCCAAAGACGTTCGTATCTATCATTTTCAATGACGCCCTCTACATATTCCGGGTCGTACCATGGATGGACCTCTGTGACAAAATCACAAGCATGGCGAAGAAAGCACTAAAATGATCAAGCCACACCATCATGCCGCAAAAAGCTGAGAATCCACTGACAATGTGTTGGACAGTCTTATTAATTTCATTGTACAATCTTCATTTCATATTTACATTTTGATGCAAAATCACCCATTGACGGTTTCGAGTGGGAAGTGACTGGTGCTGAGCAACAAAGAGAAAGCCTTCTAGAATATAAGATTACTAAAAAATTACTAAGCAGTATTCCAGTTTTGATAGCTGCCTGTAAATAATCAAATCTGGACCACACAATCCAGTGATTGACATCGTGATCACCAAACCATCCAATTGGGATACGATGACATGCCAGCCCAACCACCCAATCAGCTAAGGCGTCATGATGACCCCCAGGTTTAAGAGGCTAGGGCGAACCCTGTAGTGACCAGGCCCTATGGTCCAGTGCACAGAGTTTACAATGAAGGTGGAAACAGTTAAGATACACCTACATCACGTATCCACCTGAGTGAGTGTACAATACAATCAATGATTCTTGATTTGATTGAGAGTCTCCATGTTCACTGAGGTCCAGCTACGAGGATGGTGTTTCTATCTGCCAGTTGTGTTTAATTCATATGATTGGTTTATTTTGACTCAACCTAATAGCATAATGCTCTTGTTTCACTCGTCGGTCAGACAAAATTATTCTTTCTATAGCAGCAATGGTTTCCAGTTGGGTGGCATCTGAAGGCTTGTCTGACCTTAGGTCATCCTCTATGGACTCCCTACCCCTTTTAAACTGCGGAGACCAACGGCAAACTGTGGAATGGTCAGGAGCATCCTTACCCATCACTTTCCACATGCGATCATGGATTTCTTTCGCTTTGCATCCCTCCTTGGTATGAAAATTGATTACAGCGCATTGTTAATGATTGAGAGAATCCATGATTGTGACACCCTTAGGTGAATGAAGCCATCACATAACTTATTGTTGTGTCTGGAACATGTAATGACACGTGTCAACCTGATGTGATGACTAGTGTAACACCTGCACAAGTTGACATTGTTTGTGTAAACACAAATGCCCAAGTTGCAAAACTTATTGAACGCCCCTCATAGTTGAAATATTGCTGGATGCGGCGTTAAACAACAAACCAACCAACCCTTACTCACCTGTATGTCTTTCAGGTGTCTTGAAACTGATGTGAATAGCATATGTCAACATACCAAAATTCGAAAGCTGCGCCAAATTCTAAAGGTATGAGTCAGCCTACATACGGTCTCATTTACTCGTCGGTCGCCGTGGAAATCTTCCCAATTGTGATCTACTAGATCTACGATCTGGTTCAGATGAGCTCTATCCAAAAGAATATTGTTGGTCTGCCTTTCCACGTTGTACCAACTATCAAGGGTAGAATGGAAACATAAAACCAGAAAGAACAAGCTGATTTCCGATAGATTTTATTTAAATAGGTTACAGTGCATGTATGCACATGTGATCCCTGTGTCACGGAAAAACATACTCTGAATATTCCGCGTATATCAGCTTTGTTCTGAAGGGAAGTTACCGGTAGTGATGTCATATTAGTATAAGTTAACATCAACATCGTTGTGCATATTTGTTATTTTCTTTGATGTGCGGGTGAATTAGTACAAAACACATTTATTTCCTGGTTTAGTTTACTGTTTCCTTCTTGAATCATAATTTGAATCTCTCTTGGATATTTTTTTACATATCTGCAATTCTCTGCTGCAATATATGTGTACATGCATCAATTAGTGTTTAATATTATCTGATGAAGATCCGGGTAGAATAGGTCTTCAGCAACCCATGCTTGCCGTAACAGGCGACAATATTTAAGGGAATCCAACATTTATTCCGAAATGATATGCAAAGAAATTACATTGTGGGATTCAATCTTCATAGTAAAGTCAATATCTGGACCATCAGATCCAGGCATGACATCTTCACATTAAAGTGAATATCTGGACCGTCAGATCCAGGCATGACATCTTCACAGTAAAGTGAATATCTGGACCGTCAGATACAGGCATGACATCTTCACAGTAAAGTGAATATCTGGACCGTCAGATCGGCAAGCATTGTCGTATCCAAAGAGGGGAATAGTCTTCTGTTGCACGCCACTTCAACGTCCACCACAGCACCATTTGCCACCTTTGGGACACACAGTTCAATTCTACTTTCGACCGTCCGAGAACCGGCCGACCAAGAGTTACCACCCCCGCACAGGATCGCTACATTCGAATGTTCCACCTACGTCATCGCAATGCCACAGCTACGGAGATTGCACGACGCATCCCTGGTTTGAGCAGGATATCAGACCAGACTGTCAGGAACCATCTTCGCGAGGCTGGAATCCGACCCAGAAGACCAGTTATCGTCCCTGTTTTTCAACAGAACCATCGACAGCGTCGCTTGCGTTGGTGCCATACCTTACAACTGGAGACGAGTGTGGTTTATGTGACATGACAATGAACAGTTTTCAATGCTTTTGTACAACGACAACATGTAACTATCGAGCTCCAAAATTTCAAATTTGTATCTATGATATTACATTGCATTTACATTTATTATGTACAATAAATTAACTAAAAATCTACCTGTGCGGTTTTTATTTTGAAGACTGTACTTCCAGAAAATGTGACACCTGCAACTTCTCTCTACCACAACCCAGTAACCTAGTCTTCAAAATAAGAACCGCACAGGTACAACTCTCTCTCCCTCTCTCTCTCACACACACACACTTACACACGCATGCACACACACACACGAGACCGCAAGCACGCACGCACGCACACATAGGCACACACATTGACCATGTAATAATATATGGAGTTGAACCCTACCATTTGCAAGTTCTGAAACAACATTCTGCTTGCACTTAATCTTCCCTGCCTTGTCATACTTCACACGTCTGGTTGAGATAAAAACAAGAAGAAACATACATTATGTAAATAAATGATAGATTATTTTTAATATAGAGGCTTTGATAATTTCCACAATAACCTGAACTCTTTGAGAAAATAAATTATATTTACAGGAAATCGAGATACATGCTAAACTGCCATGGATTTCTGCCTATTCAATACCAAGACAGTTTGTATGCACAGTTGAATAGGGAGCACGGGTGGCCCAGTCTTCTAAGGCGCCGCGATTCGCTGTGCAGAGTTGCGTCCCTTGGGCACGCCAGAAACCTATGATTGTGGGTTCGAATCCCGGTTCGCCCCGATTATGTTTCTATGTTTGTCAGCACCTTCCCGTGCTCGTGGGTTTCACCGAAGTGGTAAACGTCTGAGACCTGCATCACTTCGAGCTTTCCCACCACATTAAGCTGACACGCCGTGATATAACTGGACTACTGTTAAAAGCGGCGTAAAACCCAACTCACTCACTCACTCACTCACAGTTGAATATGTGGGACGTAAGTGAAACAGAGTGAGCGCTCAAACATGTTCTGTTTGAGGCCGCAGTCGTCAATAATCAAGCTGTATCCCGATGTCCTGTACAACCAGTGGGGGGTCGATTACAAACAGTCAACCAAGTAACCGAAGCTTACAACCGATCTAATAGAGCTGCCTCTTGCAACGTTAGATAGAGCTACGGATTCTATTCTTTCCCGGGCTCAATGGGTGTGTGGGCTCAAAGAAAGGTCACTGACGAGCTTACAAACCATACCACTATATACACTATTTAATAAAAATCATGCTTTCTGGTTATCCATTGATAGCCATTTTCTTGGTACATTTATTGTGGTTCCTCTTTTATATTTAATCTAACTGTGGCTATGTCCACGCGCATTTGGTTCCGACAAAGTAAGCACGCCTGGAATGCTTAATAAGGGACCAAACTCTTTACACTGCATTCCGGCGCTGCAGTACAGAAAAAGGACTGGTCTGTCACAACGAGACAGTGGTCAGTACAGGACTGGAGTGGTCAGTTACATCCAGACAGTGGTCAGTACAGGGCAGGTCTGATCTGTCATACCCATACAGTGGTCAGTAGAGGACTGGTCTGTCACACCTAGACAGTGGTCAGTACAGGGCAGGTCTGATCTGTCATACCCATACAGTGGTCAGTAGAGGACTGGTCTGTCACACCTAGACAGTGGTCAGTATATGACTGGAGTGGTCAGTTACATCCAGACAGTGGTCAGGACAGGGCAGGTCTGATCTGTCATACCCATACAGTGGTCAGTAGAGGACTGGTCTGTCACACCTAGACAGTGGTCAGTATATGACTGGAGTGGTCAGTTACATCAAGACAGTGGTCAGGACAGGGCAGGTCTGATCTGTCACAACTAGAGAGTTGTCAGTACAGGACAGGACTGGTCTGTCACAACTAGAGAGTGGTCAGTACAGGGCAGGACTGGTCTGTCACAACTAGAGAGTGGTCAGTACAGGGCAGGACTGGTCTGTCACACCTAGACAGTGGTCAGTACAGGGCAGGACTGGTCTGTCACACCTAGACAGTGGTCAGTACAGGGCAGGTCCGTCCGACTAGACAGTGGTCAGTACAGGACAAGACTGATATGTCACACCTAGACAGTGGTCAGTACAGGACAGGTCTGATCTGTCACACCTAGACAGTGGTCAGTACAGGACAGGACTGGTGTGTCACACCTAGACAGTGGTCAGTACAGGACAGGACTGATATGTCACACCTAGACAGTGGTCAGTACAGGACAGGACTGGTCTCTCACACCTAGACAGTGGTCAG
Source organism: Haliotis rufescens (assembly GCF_023055435.1). Classification (NCBI taxonomy): domain Eukaryota; kingdom Metazoa; phylum Mollusca; class Gastropoda; order Lepetellida; family Haliotidae; genus Haliotis; species Haliotis rufescens. The sequence goes on from NW_025963935.1 coordinate 8,193,161, forward strand.
TACAGGACAAGACTGATATATCACACCTAGACAGTGGTCAGTACAGGACAGGACTGATATGTCACACCTAGACAGTGCTCAGTACAGGACAGGACTGATATGTCACACCTAGACAGTGGTCAGTACAGGACAGGACTGGTCTGTCACACCTAGACAGTGGTCAGTACAGGACAAGACTGATATGTCACACCTAGACAGTGGTCAGTACAGGACAGGACTGATATGTCACACCTAGACAGTGGTCAGTACAGGACAGGACTGGTCTGTCACACCTAGACAGTGGTCAGTACAGGACAGGACTGATATGTCACACCTAGACAGTGGTCAGTACAGGACAGGACTGGTCTGTCACACCTAGACAGTGGTCAGTACAGGACAAGACTGGTCTGTCACACCTAGACAGTGGTCAGTACAGGACAGGACTGATATGTCACACCTAGACAGTGGTCAGTACAGGACAGGACTGGTCTGTCACACCTAGACAGTGGTCAGTAGAGGGTAGGTCTGATCTGTCACACCTAGACAGTGGTCAGTACAGGAGAGGACTGATATGTCACACCTATACAGTGGTAAGTACAGGGCAGGACTGATAATCACACCTAGATAGTGGTCAGTACAGGGCAGGACTGGTCTGTCACACCTAGACAGTGCTCAGTACAGGACAGGACTGATATGTCACACCTAGACAGTGGTCAGTACAGGACAGGACTGGTCTGTCACACCTAGACAGTGGTAAGTACAGGACAGGACTGATATGTCACACCTAGACAGTGGTCAGTACAGGACAAGACTGGTCTGTCACACCTAGACAGTGGTCAGTACAGGACAAGACTGATATGTCACACCTAGACAGTGGTCAGTACAGGACAGGACTGGTCTGTCACACCTAGACAGTGGTCAGTAGAGGGTAGGTCTGATCTGTCACACCTAGACAGTGGTCAGTACAGGAGAGGACTGATATGTCACACCTATACAGTGGTAAGTACAGGGCAGGACTGATAATCACACCTAGATAGTGGTCAGTACAGGGCAGGACTGGTCTGTCACACCTAGACAGTGCTCAGTACAGGACAGGACTGATATGTCACACCTAGACAGTGGTCAGTACAGGACAGGACTGGTCTGTCACACCTAGACAGTGGTAAGTACAGGACAGGACTGGTCTGTCACACCTAGACAGTGGTCAGTACAGGACAGGACTGATATGTCACACCTAGACAGTGGTCAGTACAGGACAGGACTGGTCTCTCACACCTAGACAGTGGTCAGTACAGGACAGGACTTGTCTGTGAAAACTAAACAGTGGTCAGTACAGGACAGGAGCCAAACTATTGTAACACAAATATCGACCCCGATACCGTATGCGTTTAGTCATTATCACGTAAAGTAAAGTCACGTGACATTACGAAATCATACTACATACCAAGGAAGTATCAGTGAAATGGATGGCCCTTTTCAACATGCAAAGTAGTCGTTCCCGGATTTACCCGATTGTGTAAGTGTAGTTTGACTACTGAAAAACTATTATAACGAGCCTTATCAACAAATGTAATGAATTATTGAAATAATTTACGTCTTTTTGTTTAACGTGAAAGCTTTTTTGTCTTTGGAGGCGTAGGTGAAAGATAACATTGTTATTTTACTGGCATATATCTCACCTGAATTCCGTTTAAAATCGCACAGAAGTTCATGTTTTTTAAACACACCAGGAAATAACTGTTTTAACCATGAAAATGAAAGTGGCAAAATCCTTTCTATATTCAAAAGTGCTTAAAAACAGAGATGATTGTACGAATGCAGCTATATCATGAGTATGTGTTTATGAAACACTATCAAAAAGTGATGGTATCAGGTGTTCTCGAAAAGGTGAGCGGATCCTGCTGAACCGATACCACCCGTCCAGAAATCCCGCAGGAGCGTGGTCGATGACGTGGCTGGGCTGTAGGTGAGAGGATTGATGTCCTGGCGTGGCTGACGAAGGCTGTGCGATGTGGGAGTGTGGTTGATGACGTGGCTGAGCTGTAGGTGAGAGGATTGATGTCCTGGCGTGGCTGCCGAAAGTTGTGCGCTCTAGGAGCGTGGTTGATGACGTGGCTGGGCTGTGGGTGAGAGGGTTGATGGCCTGGCGTGGCTGGCGATGGCTGTGCGCTGTAAGAGCGTGGTTGATGACGTGGCTGGGCTGGAGGTGAGAGGATTGATGGCCCGGGGTGGCTGGCGATGGCTGTGCGCTGGAGAATCGTGGTTGATGACGTGGCTGGGCTGTGATGGGAATATTGGAGTGGCGATTGTGTAGGTGAAGGGAATGTTGGATTGGCGGTTGTTTAGGTGATGGTTGTGTAGTTGATGGGAATGTGGAAGTGGCTGTTATGTAGGTGAAGGGAATGTATGGGTGGCGGTTGTGTAGTTGATGGGAATGTTGGGGTGGCGGTTGTGTAGGTGACGGGAATGTTGGGGTGGCTGTTGTGTAAGTGATGGGAATGTTGGGGTGGCTGTTGTGTAAGTGGTGGGAATGTTGGGGTGGCGGTTGTGTAGGTGATGGGAATGTTGGGGTGTCGATTGTGTAGGTGATGGGAATACTGGGGTGGCTGTTGTGTAGTTGATTGGAATGATGGAGTGGCGTTGTGTCGGTGATTTGAATATTGGTCTGACGGTTGTGTAGGTGATCGGGGATGTTAGGGTGGCGGTTGTGTAGGTGATGGGAATGTTGGGGTGGCGGTTGTGTAGGTGATGGGAATGTTGGGGTTGCTGTTGTGTAGCTGATGGGAATGTGGAAGTGGCGGTTGTGTAGGTGATGGGAATATTGGGGTGGCGGTTATGTAGGTGAAGGGAATGTTGGGGTGGCGGAGCGGCGTTGTGTCAGTGATTGGAATATTGGGGTGGCTGTTGTGTAGTTGATTGGAATGTTGGAGTGGCGTTGTGTAGGTGATGGGAATGTTGGGATGGCGGTTGTGTAGATGATGGGAATGTTTGGGTGGCGGTTGTGTAGATGATGGGAATGTTGGGGTGGCGGTTGTGTAGGTGATGGGAATGTTGGGGTGGCGGTTGTGTAGGTGAATGGAATGTTGGGGTGGCGGTTGTGTAGATGATGGGAATGTTTGGGTGGCGGTTGTGTAGATGATGGGAATGTTGGGGTGGCGGTTGTGTAGGTGATGGGAATGTTGGGGTGGCGGTTGTGTAGGTGATGGGAATGTTGGGGTGGCGGAGCGGCGTTGTGTAGGTGATTGGAATGTTGAAGTGGCGGTTGTGTAGTTGATGGGGATGTTGGTGTGGCGGAGTGGCGTTGTGTAGGTGAAGGGAATGTTGGGGTGGCGTTGTGTCGGTGATTGGAATACTGGGGTGGCGGTTGTGTAGGTGATGGGAATATTGGGCTGGCGGTTGTGTAGGTGATGGGAATGTTGGGCTGGCTGTTGTGTAAATGATGGGAATGTTGGGGTGGCGGTTGTGTAGGTGATGGGAATGTTGGGGTGTCGGTTGTGTAGGTGATGGGAATGTTGGAGTGGCGGTTGTGTAGGTGATGGGAATGTTTGAGTGGCGGTTGTGTAGGTGATGGGAATGTTGGAGTGGCGTTGCGTAGGTGATGGGAATGTTGGAGTGGCGGTTGTGTAGGTGATGGGAATGTTGGAGTGGCGGTTGTGTAGTTGATGGGGATGTTGGTGTGGCGGAGTGGCGTTGTGTAGGTGAAGGGAATGTTGAAGTGGCGGTTGTGTAGTTGATGGGGATGTTGGTGTGGCGGAGTGGCGTTGTGTAGGTGATGGGAATGTTGGAGTGGCGGTTGTGTAGTTGATGGGGATGTTGGTGTGGCGGTTGTGTAGTTGATGGGGATGTTGGTGTGGCGGAGTGGCCTTGTGTAGGTGATGGGAATGTTGAAGTGGCGGTTGTGTAGTTGATGGGGATGTTGGTGTGGCGGAGTGGCGTTGTGTAGGTGAAGGGAATGTTGGGGTGGCGGTTGTGTAGGTGATAGGAATGTTGGGGTGGCGGTTGTGTAAATGATGGGAATGTTGGGGTGGCTGTTGTGTAGGTGATGGGAATACTGGGGTGGCGGTTGTGTAGGTGATGGGAATGTTGGAGTGGGGTTGTGTAGGTGATGGGAATGTTGGAGTGGGGTTGTGTAGGTGATGGGAATGTTGGGCTGGCTGTTGTGTAGGTGATGGGACTGTTGGAGTGGGGTTGTGTAAGTGATGGGAATGTTGGAGTGGCGGTTGTGTAGGTGATTGGAATGTTGGAGTGGCGGTTGTGTAGGTGATTGGAATGTTGGAGTGGGGTTGTGTAGGTGATGGGAATGTTGGAGTGGCGGTTGTGTAGGTGATTGGAATGTTGGAGTGGGGTTGTGTAGGTGATGGGAATGTTGGAGTGGGGTTGTGTAGGTGATAGGAATGTTGGAGTGGGGTTGTGTAGGTGATGGGAATGTTGGAGTGGGGTTGTGTAGGTGATGGGAATGTTGGAGTGGCGGTTATGTAGGTGATGGGAATGTTGGGCTGGCGGTTTTGTAGGTGATGGGAATGTTGGGCTGGCGGTTGTGTAGGTGATGGGAATGTTGGAGTGGCGGTTATGTAGGTGATGGGAATGTTGGGGTCGCGGTTGTGTAGGTGATGGGAATGTTGGGCTGGCGGTTGTGTAGGTGATGGGAATGTTGGGGTGGCGGTTGTGTAGGTGATGGGAATGTTGGGCTGGCGGTTGTGTAGGTGATGGGAATGTTGGGGTCGCGGTTGTGTAGGTGATGGGAATATTGGGCTGGCGGTTGTGTAGGTGATGGGAATGTTGGGGTGGCGGTTGTGTAGGTGATGGGAATGTTGGGCTGGCGGTTGTGTAGGTGATGGGAATGTTGGGGTGGCGGTTGTGTAGGTGATGGGAATATTGGGCTGGCGGTTGTGTAGGTGATGGGAATGTTGGAGTGGCGGTTGTGTAGGTGATGGGAATGTGGAAGTGGCGGTTGTGTAGGTGATGGGAATGTTGGGGTGGCGGTTGTGTAGGTGATGGGAATGTGGAAGTGGCGGTTGTGTAGGTGATGGGAATGTTGGGGTGGCGGTTGTGTAGGTGATGGGAATGTTGGGGTGGCGGTTGTGTAGGTGATGGGAGTGTTGGAGTGGGGTTGTGTAGGTGATGGGAATGTTGGAGTGGCGGTTGTGTAGGTGATGGGAGTGTTGGAGTGGGGTTATGTAGGTGAAAGGAATGTTGGGGTGGCGGAGTGGCGTTGTGTCGGTGATTGGAATACTGGGCTGGCGGTTGTGAAGGTGATGGGAATGTTGGGATGGCGGTTATGTAGGTGAAGGGAATGTTGGGATGGCGGTTATGTAGGTGATGGGAATGTTGAAGTGGCGGTTGTGTAGGTGATGGGAGAGTTGGAGTGGCGGAGTGGCGTTGTGTAGGTGATGGGAATGTTGGAGTGGCGGTTGTGTAGGTGATGGGAATACTGGGATGGCGGTTATGTAGGTGATGGGAATGTTGAAGTGGCGGTTGTGTAGTTGATGGGGATGTTGGTGTGGCGGAGTGGCGTTGTGTAGTTGATGGGAATGTTGGGGTGGCGGTTGTGTAGGTGATGGGAATGTTGGGGTGGCGGTTGTAAGTGATGGGAATGTTGGGGTGGCTGTTGTGTAGGTGATGGGAATGTTGGGGTGGCTGTTGTGTAGGTGAAGGGAATGTTGGAGGGGCGGTTGTGTAAGTGATGGGAATGTTGGGGTGGCTGTTGTGGAAGTGATGGGAATGTTGGAGGGGCTGTTGTGTAGGTGATGGGAATGTTGGAGGGGCTGTTGTGTAAGTGATGGGAATGTTGGAGGGGCTGTTGTGTAGGTGATGGGAATGTTGGAGGGGCGGTTGTGTAAGTGATGGGAATGTTGGAGGGGCGGTTGTGTAGGTGATGGGAATGTTGGGCTGGCGGTTGTGTAGGTGATGGGAATGTTGGAGTGGCGGTTGTGTAGGTGATGGGAGAGTTGGAGTGGGGTTGTGTAGTTGATGGGAATGTTGGGGTGGCGGTTGTGTAGGTGATGGGAATGTTGGAGTGGGGTTGTGTAGTTGATGGGAATGTTGGGGTCGCGGTTGTGTAGGTGATGGGAATGTTGGAGTGGCGGTTGTGTAGGTGATGGGAATGTTGGGGTGGCGGTTGTGTAGGTGATGGGAATGTTGGGGTGGCTGTTGTGTAAGTGATGGGAATGTTGGGGTGGCTGTTTTGTTGGTGATGGGAATGTTGGGGTGGCGGTTGTGTAAGTGATGGGAATGTTGGGGTGGCTGTTGTGTAGGTGATGGGACTGTTGGAGGGGCTGTTGTGTAAGTGATGGGAATGTTGGGGTGGCGGTTGTGTAAGTGATGGGAATGTTGGGGTGGCGGTTGTGTAAGTGATGGGAATGTTGGGGTGGCGGTTGTGTAAGTGATGGGAATGTTGGGGTGGCGGTTGTGTAAGTGATGGGAATGTTGGAGGGGCTGTTGTGTAAGTGATGGGAATGTTGGGGTGGCGGTTGTGTAGTTGATGGGAATACTGGGGTGGCGGTTGTGTAGGTGATGGGAATGTTGGGGTGGCTGTTGTGTAAGTGATGGGAATGTTGGAGGGGCTGTTGTGTAAGTGATGGGAATGTTGGGGTGGCGGTTGTGTAGGTAATGGGAATGTTGGGGTGGCTGTTGTGTTGGTGATGGGAATGTGGAAGTGGCTGTTGTGTAGGTGATAGGAATGTTGGGGTGGCGGTGGTGTAGTTGATGGGAATGTTGGAGCGGTGGTTGCTTAGTTGATGGGAATTTTGGGCTGGCCGTTGTGTAGGTGATTGGAATATGTGGGTGATGGTTATGTTGCTGATGGAATGTTGAGTTCATGGTGGTATAGGAGACTGGAATATTGAGATTATGGTTGTGTAGGTGATAGGAATATTGGGTTGATGTAGGTGCAGGTGATGGAAATGTTGGTTCTGTGCATTGACGCCCGAAAGCTTTACCAACTAGGCCACCCTACCACCCCTGATCGTATTGTGAAAGAGGTTTCAATAAGTGCGTCCAATATTTATTTAAATTTGATACATAGTTGGGGGTGGCCGTTTCATTACTGACTACGTTGTGAATATGTTCATGGGTTAGAAGTACTGCATGTTTAACACAGGTTGGGTATGTGGATGTGTATAGTATAGGCATTTCAAACAATAACTTGTCTTCGAAGTGTCATTAAACCATTATTTAATGTTTTATTATTTTAATTTTTTTTCTGTTGCATTTTACACGGTTTGCACAGTATAAAATAAGAATAAAATACTTAATGTTAAAACATAGCTTTCATCAGATATTCTGATAGATATACCGTAGAAAAACTGCATGTATTTGACTGTGTTTACATTGTCATGTTATTCGTGTGCTGACGGTATGTAAACAATACAGGAAGTGTGTTTCCTCCACATATTTTGTACAATATATCTGTGAACAAGACTCTGAGTGGGCAGTGTGTATTTTATGTCATAAAAATAAGGAACTTATCCTTTTTTCACTTTTAAGCCTTGATTATTTTTATCTGAAAACATGATGAGAAATATAAAACATGGTATATTGTCACATTTTGGGTTCGCCTCGATTATCGAAAAACCATCCGGAAAGCAGACTATAAGACATTGAGTCCTCACTTACGGTAATGCATCGTGCCTGACAACTCCAGCAGCAACACATCACTAGAATGAGTTGCCCAGCCACAAATATTTCACTCTGTCGTCTTCCTTGGTTGTTTCTACCCACTCAGTACACCGCCAACAATGTTCTGTTCATTGCTATGCTACACATGGGCGGTGGGTGAGAGGGTTGATGGCCTGGCGTGGCTGGCGATGGCTGTGCGCTGTAAGAGCGTGGTTGATGACGTGGCTGGGCTGTGGGTGAGAGGGTTGATGGCCTGGCGTGGCTGGCGATGGCTGTGCGCTGTAAGAGCGTGGTTGATGACGTGGCTGGGCTGTGGGTGAGAGGGTTGATGGCCTGGCGTGGCTGGCGATGGCTGTGCGCTGTAAGAGCGTGGTTGATGACGTGGCTGGGCTGTGGGTGAGAGGGTTGATGGCCTGGCGTGGCTGGCGATGGCTGTGCGCTGTAAGAGCGTGGTTGATGACGTGGCTGGGCTGTGGGTGACAGAGTTGATGGCCTGGCGTGGCTGGCGATGGCTGTGCGCTGTAAGAGCGTGGTTGATGACGTGGCTGGGCTGTGGGTGAGAGGGTTGATGGCCTGGCGTGGCTGGCGATGGCTGTGCGCTGTAAGAGCGTGGTTGATGACGTGGCTGGGCTGGAGGTGAGAGGATTGATGGCCTGGCGTGGCTGGCGATGGCTGTGCGCTGTAAGAGCGTGGTTGATGACGTTGCTGGGCTGTGGGTGAGAGGGTTGATGGCCTGGCGTGGCTGGCGATGGCTGTGCGCTGTAAGAGCGTGGTTGATGACGTGGCTGGGCTGGAGGTGAGAGGATTGATGTCCTGGCGTGGCTGGCGATGGCTGTGCGATGTGGGAGCGTGGTTGATGACGTGGCTGGGCTGTGGGTGAGAGGATTGGTGTCCTGGCGTGGCTGACGAAGGTTGTGCGATGTGGGAGTGTGGTTGATGTCTTCACTGGACTGTGGGTGAGAGGATTGAATGTTCTGTTCATTGCCATGCTACACATGGTCCTTACTTTACAACCACTCGAATGTTCTGTTCATTGCCATGCTACACATAGTCCTTCCTTTACAGCCGCTCGAATGTTCTGTTCATTGCCATGCTGCACATAGTCCTTCCTTTACAACCGCTCGAATGTTCTGTTCATTGCCATGCTACACCTGGTCTTTCCTTTATAACCACTGGAATGTTCTGTTCATTGTCATGCTGCACCTAGTCCTTCCTTTAAAGCCACTAGTATGTTCTGTTCATTGCCATGCTACACATAGTCCTTTCTTTACAACCACTCGAATGTTCTGTTCATTGCCATGCTACACATAGTCCTTTCTTTACAACCACTCGAATGATCTGTTCATTGCCATGCTACACCTAGACATTCCCTTACAACCGCTCGAATGTTTTGTTCATTGCCATGCTACACCTGGTCCTTCCTTTACAACCACTCGAATGTTCTGTTCATTGCTATGCTACACATGGGCGGTGGGTGAGAGGGTTGATGGCCTGGCGTGGCTGGCGATGGCTGTGCGCTGTAAGAGCGTGGTTGATGACGTGGCTGGGCTGTTGGTGAGAGGGTTGATGGCCTGGCGTGGCTGGCGATGGCTGTGCGCTGTAAGAGCGTGGTTGATGACGTGGCTGGGCTGTGGGTGAGAGGGTTGATGGCCTGGCGTGGCTGGCGATGGCTGTGCGCGGTAAGAGCGTGGTTGATGACGTGGCTGGGCTGGAGGTGAGAGGATTGATGGCCTGGCGTGGCTGGCGATGGCTGTGCGCTGTAAGAGCGTGGTTGATGACGTTGCTGGGCTGTGGGTGAGAGGGTTGATGGCCTGGCGTGGCTGGCGATGGCTGTGCGCTGTAAGAGCGTGGTTGATGACGTGGCTGGGCTGTGGGTGAGAGGGTTGATGGCCTGGCGTGGCTGGCGATGGCTGTGCGCTGTAAGAGCGTGGTTGATGACGTGGCTGGGCTGGAGGTGAGAGGATTGATGGCCTGGCGTGGCTGGCGATGGCTGTGCGCTGTAAGAGCGTGGTTGATGACGTTGCTGGGCTGTGGGTGAGAGGGTTGATGGCCTGGCGTGGCTGGCGATGGCTGTGCGCTGTAAGAGCGTGGTTGATGACGTGGCTGGGCTGGAGGTGAGAGGATTGATGTCCTGGCGTGGCTGGCGATGGCTGTGCGATGTGGGAGCGTGGTTGATGACGTGGCTGGGCTGTGGGTGAGAGGATTGGTGTCCTGGCGTGGCTGACGAAGGTTGTGCGATGTGGGAGTGTGGTTGATGTCTTCACTGGACTGTGGGTGAGAGGATTGAATGTTCTGTTCATTGCCATGCTACACATGGTCCTTACTTTACAACCACTCGAATGTTCTGTTCATTGCCATGCTACACATAGTCCTTCCTTTACAGCCGCTCGAATGTTCTGTTCATTGCCATGCTGCACATAGTCCTTCCTTTACAACCGCTCGAATGTTCTGTTCATTGCCATGCTACACCTGGTCTTTCCTTTATAACCACTGGAATGTTCTGTTCATTGTCATGCTGCACCTAGTCCTTCCTTTAAAGCCACTAGTATGTTCTGTTCATTGCCATGCTACACATAGTCCTTTCTTTACAACCACTCGAATGTTCTGTTCATTGCCATGCTACACATAGTCCTTTCTTTACAACCACTCGAATGATCTGTTCATTGCCATGCTACACCTAGACATTCCCTTACAACCGCTCGAATGTTTTGTTCATTGCCATGCTACACCTGGTCCTTCCTTTACAACCACTCGAATGTTCTGTTCATTGCTATGCTACACATGGGCGGTGGGTGAGAGGGTTGATGGCCTGGCGTGGCTGGCGATGGCTGTGCGCTGTAAGAGCGTGGTTGATGACGTGGCTGGGCTGTTGGTGAGAGGGTTGATGGCCTGGCGTGGCTGGCGATGGCTGTGCGCTGTAAGAGCGTGGTTGATGACGTGGCTGGGCTGTGGGTGAGAGGGTTGATGGCCTGGCGTGGCTGGCGATGGCTGTGCGCGGTAAGAGCGTGGTTGATGACGTGGCTGGGCTGGAGGTGAGAGGATTGATGGCCTGGCGTGGCTGGCGATGGCTGTGCGCTGTAAGAGCGTGGTTGATGACGTTGCTGGGCTGTGGGTGAGAGGGTTGATGGCCTGGCGTGGCTGGCGATGGCTGTGCGCTGTAAGAGCGTGGTTGATGACGTGGCTGGGCTGGAGGTGAGAGGATTGATGTCCTGGCGTGGCTGGCGATGGCTGTGCGCTGTAAGAGCGTGGTTGATGACGTGGCTGGGCTGTGGGTGAGAGGATTGGTGTCCTGGCGTGGCTAACGAAGGTTGTGCGATGTGGGAGTGTGGTTGGTGTCTTCACTGGACTGTGGGTGAGAGGATTGAATGTTCTGTTCATTGCCATGCTACACATGGTCCTTACTTTACAACCACTCGAATGTTCTGTTCATTGCCATGCTGCACATAGTCCTTCCTTTACAACCGCTCGAATGTTCTGTTCATTGCCATGCTACACCTAGTCTTTCCTTTATAACCACTGGAATGTTCTGTTCATTGTCATGCTGCACCTAGTCCTTCCTTTAAAGCCACTAGTATGTTCTGTTCATTGCCATGCTACACCAAGTCCTTCCTTTACAACCACTCGAATGTTCTGTTCATTGCCATGCTACACATAGTCCTTTCTTTACAACCACTCGAATGATCTGTTAATTGCCATGCTACACCTAGACATTCCCTTACAACCGCTCGAATGTTTTGTTCATTGCCATGCTACACCTGGTCCTTCCTTTACAACCACTCGAATGTTCTGTTCATTCATTGCCATGCTACACATAGTCCTTCCTTTACAGCCGCTCGAATGTTCTGTTCATTGCCATGCTGCACCTTGTCCTTCCTTTACAGCCACTCGAATGTTCTGTTCATTGTCATGCTGCATCTAGTCCTTCCTTTATAACCACTCGTATGTTCTGTTCATCGCCATGCTACACCTAGTCCTTCCTTTACAACCACTCAAATGTTCTGTTCATTGCCATGCTGCACCTAGTCCTTCCTTTACAACCACTCGAATGTTCTGTTCATTGCCATGCTACACATAGTCCTTTCTTTACATCCACTCAAATGTTCTGTTCATTGCCATGCTACACCAAGTCCTTCCTTTACAACCACTCGAATGTTCTGTTCGTTGCTATGCTACACCTAGTCATTCCTTTAGAACCACTCGAATGTTCTGTTCATTGCCATGCTACACCTAGTCCTTCCTTTACAACCTCTCAAATGTTCTGTTCATTGCCATGCTGCACCTAGTGCTTCCTTAACAGCCACTCGAATTTTCTGTTCATTGCCATGCTACACCTAGTCCTTCCTTTACAACCACTCAAATGTTCTGTTCATTGCCATGCTGCACATAGTCCTTCCTTTACAACCACTCGAATGTTCTGTTCATTACCATGCTACACCTAGTCCTTCCTTTACAACAAATCGAATGTTCTGTTCATTGTAATGCTACACGTAGTCATTCCTTTACAACCACTCGAATGTTCTGTTCATTGCCATGCTACACCTAGTCCTTCCTTTAAAACCACTCAGATGTTCTGTTCATTGCCATGCTGCACATAGTCCTTCCTTTACAACCACTCGAATGTTCTGTTCATTGTCATGCTGCACCTAGTCATTCCTTTACAACCACTCGAATGTTCTGTTCATTGCTATGCTACACGTAGTCATTCCTTTACAACCACTCGAATGTTCTGTTCATTGCCATGCTACACATAGTCCTTCCTTTACAACCACTCGAATGTTCTGTTCATTGCCATGCTACACATAGTCCTTCCTTTACAACCACTCGAATGTTCTGTTCATTGCCATGCTACAGCTAGTCATTCCTTTACAACCACTCAAATGTTCTGTTCATTGCCATGCTGCATCTAGTCCTTCCTTTATAACCACTCGAATGTTCTGTTCATTGCCATGCTACACCTAGTCCTTCCTTTACAGCATCTCGAATGTTCTGTTCATTGCCATTCTACACCTAGTCCTTCGTTTACAACCACTTGAATGTTCTGTTCATTGCCATGCTGCACCTAGTCCTTCCTTTACAACCACTCGAATGTTCTGTTCGTTGCTATGATACACTTAGTCATTCCTTTAGAACAACTCGAATGTTCTGTTCATTGCCATGATACAGCTAGTCCTTCCTTTACAACCTCTCAAATGTTCTGTTCATTGCCATGCTGCACCTAGTGCTTCCTTAAAAGCCACTCGAATTTTCTGTTCGTTGCCATGCTACACCTAGTCCTTCCTTTAAAACCACTCGAATGTTCTGTTCATTTCCATGCTACACCTAGTCATTCCTTTACAACCACTCGAATGTTCTGTTCATTGCCATGCGACACCTAGTCCTCACTTTAAAACCACTCGAATTTTCTTTTCATTGCCATGCTACACCTAGTCCTTCCTTTAAAACCACTCGAATGTTCTGTTCATTGCCATGCTGCACATAGTCCTTCCTTTACAACCACTCGAATGTTCTGTTCATTGACATGCTACACCTAGTCCTTCCTTTACAACCACTCGAATGTTCTGTTCATTGACATGCTACACCTAGTCCTTCCTTTAAAACCACTCGAGTTTTCGGTTGATTGTCTTGCTACACCTAGTCATTCCTTTACAACCACTCGAATGTTCTGTTCACTGCCATTCTACACCTAGTCATTCCTTTACAACCACTCGAATGTTCTGTTGATTGCCATTCTACACCTAGTCCTTCCTTTAAAACCACTCGAATGTTCTGTTCATTGCCATGCTACACCTAGTCCTTCCTTTACAACCACTCGAATGTTTTGTTCATTGCCATGCTACACCTAGTCCTTCCTTTACAGCCACTCGAATGTTCTGTTCGTTGCCATGCTACACCTAGTCCTTCCTTTACAACCAATCGAATGTTCTGTCCATTGCCATGCTACACCTTGTCCTTCCTTTACAACAACTCGAATGTTCTGTTCATTCTCTCGCTACACCTAATCCTTCTTTTAAAACCACTCGAATGTTCTGTTCATTGCCATGCTACACCTAGTCCTTCTTTTAAAACCACTCGAGTTTTCTGTTGATTGTCTTGCTACACCTAGTCCTTCCTTTAAAACCACTCGAATGTTCTGTTCATTGCCATGCTACACCTTGTCCTTCCTTTACAACCACTCGAATGTTCTGTTCATAGCCATGCTACACCTAGTCCTTCCTTTAAAACCACTCGAATGTTATGTTCATTGCCATGCTACACCTAGTCCTTCTTTTACAGCCACTCGAATGTTCTGTTGATTGCCATGCTACACCTAGTCCTTCCTTTACAATCACTCGAATGTTCTGTTCATTGCAATGCTACACATTGTCCTTCCTTAACAAGCACTCGAATGTTCTTTTCATTGCCATGCTGCACCTAGTTCTTTCTTTACAACCACTCGAATGTTCTGTTCATTGCTATGCTACACCTAGTCCTTTCTTTACAGCCACACGAATGTTCTGTTCATTGACATGCTACACCTAGTCCTTCCTTTACAGCCACTCGAATGTTCTGTTGATTGCCATGCTACACCTAGTCCTTCCTTTACAATCACTCGAATGTTCTGTTCATTGCAATGCTACACATTGTCCTTCCTTAACAAGCACTCGAATGTTCTTTTCATTGCCATGCTGCACCTAGTTCTTTCTTTACAACCACTCGAATGTTCTGTTCATTGCTATGCTACACCTAGTCCTTCCTTTACAGCCACACGAATGTTCTGTTCATTGACATGCTACACCTAGTCCTTCCTTTACAGCCACTCGAATGTTCTGTTGATTGCCATGCTACACCTAGTCCTTCCTTTACAATCACTCGAATGTTCTGTTCATTGCAATGCTGCACCTAGTCCTTCCTTTACAGCCACTCGAGTGTTCTGTTCATTGCCATTCTACACCTAGTCCTTCCTTTACCACCACTCGATACCCTTTGTATTTCAGGAATCATTTTTCTCTGCTTTTGTGGGGCGTACTTCTCAGAACAAATACACCTAATTAAGACATACACCAACAGCCGTGTCACAAACGTGTCATTCCTTGGCAGTAGCTGCGCAAGCAGGTTAATGTTGAATAGGATTGCAGATAGGGATTATTCTCCTTTGTTTGTTTGTTTGTTTTACGCCACACTCAACAATATTCCAGCTACATGTCATATCACGGCGGTTTGTAAATAATCGAGTATAGACCAGACAATCCAGTGATTAATATCATGAGCATCGATACCCGCAATTGAGATCGATGACATGCATCAACCAAGTCAGCGAGCTTGACCACCCGCCCCCTTTAGTCGCCTCTTACGGCAAGCATGGGTTGCTGAAGACCTGTTGTAACCTTCATCTTCCCGGGTTGGACTGTCCTCCTGGGTCCTACAGTTTGCCAAACGCCTCTTACTACTATCATTGACAAGATTACACAAACGTTATGAAAATGTAATTTATTGGTCTGGAAGGAATTTTTAATTTATTTAAAATAAATTTGACATTAATTTTAAAATATGTTTGTAAGTGATTGGACACGGGATTGGGATACGATGACATGCACCAACCAAGTCAGCATAGTCACCTTTAACGGCAAGCATAGTTTGCTGAAGACCTTTTCTACCCCGATCTTCATGTGTCTGAAAATGTATAATATAGTACACCTTTATTACGACTTGGTGTAATACGGTTCATAAATATCTTCTTGGAATTAATTGTGTTCATTTATTTGCGAAGTATATGTCCTTTTTAATATTTCAATTTCTGATAAACTGTTATTTTTTTGATGGATGTTAAGCCTGATGACGTTAAACACACACACCTTCCTTTTGGAACATCAACTTTTTAACACGAACAGCTAAACGGCGAAAGATAGCAGAACAGATAATTCATTGTGCCTTTAGTTACAATTACAATAAATAAATTAAGAAACGAGGCCTAGTTAGAAAACCACACTTGGCATGCCAGCAGAAAATGTTTTTTAATGAGGACGGGTTAGACCAGTTGTTCTTGCCAGGTCCCCACCCCTCCTCCAGTTGCTAGATCCACTGTCCCCACCCCCCACCCCTCCTCCAGTTGCTAGATCCACTGTCCCCACCCCCCACCCCTCCTCCAGCTGCTAGATCCACTGTCCCCACCCCCACCCCTCCTCCAGTTGCTACATCCACTGTCCCCACCCCCACCACCCCTCCAGTTGCTACATCCACTGTCCCCACCCCCCACCCCTCCTCCAGCTGCTAGATCCACTGTCCCCACCCCCACCCCTCCTCCAGTTGCTACATCCACTGTCCCCACCCCCACCACCCCTCCAGTTGCTACATCCACTGTCCCCACCCCCCACCCCTCCTCCAGTTGCTAGATCCACTGTCCCCACCCCCCACCCTCCTCCAGATGTTCGATCCACTGTCCCCACCCTCCTCCAGATGCTACATCTACTGTCCCCACCCTCCTCCAGATGTTACATCTACTGTCCCCACCCTCCTCCAGATGCTCCATCTACTGTCCCCGGCCTCCTCCAGATGCTCCATCTACTGTCCCCACCCTCCTCCAGATGCTCCATCTACTGTCCCAACCCTCCTCCAGATGCTCAATCTGCTGTCCCCACCCTCCTCCAGATGTTACATCTACTGTATCCACCCTCCTCCAGATGTTACATTTACTGTCCCCACCCTCCTCCAGAGGCTCCATCTACTGTCCCCACCCTCCTCCAGATGCTCCATCTACTGTCCCCACCCCTCCTCCAGAGGCTCCATCTTCTGTCCCCACCAATCCTCCAGAGGCTCCATCTACTGTCCCCACCCCTCCTCCAGAGGCTCCATCTACTGTCCCCACCCCTCCTCCAGAGGCTCCATCTACTGTCCCCACCCCTCCTCCAGATGCTCCATCCACTCCCCAGCCCTCCTCCAGATGTTATATCTACTGTCCCCACGAGAAATAAACCAACAACTTCTTTACCCAGTTTTAAGCCACTTGACGCTACAAGATCCAGTGCCAGCATACGCTGTGTAAGTCCTTGTTGTATTGATCTCCTCAAGCCAGCAACATATAGCATCACGTGACGTCCCACGCTGGTTATAAGCAGGCCCCAACCTACCTGGTGGTACTTTGGGAACATTCGTGTGGATAGTCGCGTCATCGTCATCTCCTTAGTGACAGCCTGTAGAACCGGGAGTAGTCGTGAATCCTGTGATCATCTGTGAACACTTTAAGATGACGCCGACATGGTCAAGCGATGCTGGAAACTTATGCCTGGCATTTTACTTCATGTCAATATTTTCCACATGCAGCACAGAACAATGTGAACTTCCGAAGGTGGACAACTTTCCGCCTTGTTCTGTCATCATCAGGAACATCGGCATCAAATTGTGCCAAGTCAGATGTCATGAAAAGGGCGGATGTTTGAGTTTCGAATACAATTATGAAACTTTAACCTGTCGACTATCAAGTGATGAAGCAGATAAAATTATGAAGAGGGAAGGATACATCGTACAGTTTAAGGATCACTCTTATGTAAGTAAAATATACAGGCTGCTCAATCAAATCTAAATTCATAAGTTTCATGGTGTCTTCTCAATTATCATAGAACGCCATGATTACTCATCCGGTCCAGGTTCAGAGTTTACGTTATTACATCAGGGTACCGTTCAACAAAGCGATCTGAGCGCAACGACTATCGTAAGCCAGTGTTAAAGTTTGGGAGTTACGATCACCTTAGCGCTAAGATGGCTTTGTGGAACGGGGCTCAGATCATTTTTTCTCACAATCCTGTTATATAAACCGCCTCCACATAATAAAGGCAATAAATACATTTGGTCCCCTTCCTTTGTGTTTAAAGGTCCAGACAAGGCCTTGTGCATCCAAGACCTGCAGCCTGAATTCCCGATGTTTGGTGACGAGATCTGGGAAAGCTGTTTGTGCAGACGATGAGCGCCCAGAGAAATGTGCAATATTGAGCTTTCAACTAATGTTTTTAACTGCTTACGAGATTTTTTTTTATCAATACACATTTATCTGTATTTATATTTCTTATTTTTCAAACACACTGTAAAATATGCTTATGTCTAAAAGTTGATTTCATCCTAAATCAATCGTATGTCTACAAATAATTTCACTGCCCTATGTATTTATTGTTGAAAGACTACCAGAAAAGCCTCATTTTCTTGCTAATCTCGTAGAACAATACTTTTCTAAAGAAATATTTTGGAATGGCCATGCTGTGTCTACTGCTTTGTTTCCTCTAAGATAAATTAATAACATAACCACGAGAGGGATTGTGAATAAGTCCGGGATCTATCTCGATCTACATATTTTGTTAAGTTGTAAGCTGTTGATTGCAATTGCATACACTATTATTGTTTAAGGTGACAGTACTCTATCAGACCAACACGTTCTATCTACACAGAAACCTATGTAGTAGGTACTGATTATGAAGTGTAAAACGTCAACGCAAGAACACAATACGTCTCAATTATCAGATAAACAGATTCCATTGGGGGCAAAAGGTATACACCCCATACGGAAGACGTGAAAATTAACACACTGATGCCTGCTTGCATGTCAGTGACAGCTCATAGCGAAGGGCAAGGTCACCATCGGAATAAGAAAAGACAACCGTGATCTACTCACAGCGATTTACGCTAGAGATGGGGAACGTTATAGACCTCCCTTAATATTTATGCATGACCCCAAGGTCAAATTCCAAAACGAGGCTTTTGCCGAATGGTGGCAAAGCTAACACCCGGAAGTGATTTACCGCTCGTCTCGCATGTCTCGGTCAGCTTGGTCGACAATTTTGTTCAAATCCAATCTAAGAGCGCGGGGAGCTCCAAGTTGAACAAGGGATTCCAGTGTAACAGCGATGGGTTCATCAACAGTAGCAAAAGTAGGTATATTGTGATTTTACACTAAATAACAATGACCACTTTGACAGATCACCTTTATGTCATTTATGCTGTTGTTGTGGACTGATTTCCATTGACGTAACATGATTTGGCTAAGACAGACATAATGACTCATAATCAGCCCTTTAAATGTGTACAAGCCCTTTATTTTATTTACTTATATATATATATCTATCTGTGTGTGTGTGTGTGTGTGTGTGTGTGTGTGTGTGTGTGTGTGTGTGTAAGTATGTGTGTGTGTGTGTGTGTGTGTGTGTGTGTGTGTGTGTGTGTGTGTGTGACGTATATTGCAACCGTCAAGAATGCAATTTTTTGGCTTTTTCTATAAAACGAATTTTGTGTAAACCATAATCATTCACAAATCTTTCATGAATTATATAAAAGATATTTAAAAAAAGTCAAAGTGACACGGCACAATGTTTTAAGTGTTAAATGATAGGAGAATTGCATTCATACAATTGACATCTGTATGTATTTCTTCACAGCTTCAATGTATTTACAGATTTTTCTGACAAAAGATTCTAAAGTGAGGGTTTCTGCAACAAGCTGTCCATGTGCCATCAGACAGAGACAGTGTTTGAAGTGTTTAATAGTAGAACACTTATTAAATTGCATTCATATAATTGACATTTGTATGTATTTCTTCACAACTTCAATGTATTTTCAGATGTTTCTGAAGTGAGGGTTTCTGCAACAAACTGTTCATGTGCCATCAGGTAGATCGAGCCAGTGCTGTGGACATCAGTTTGAATACAATTATGTATGTACATTGTGTAATAAAATATTTGAGTCTCAAACGATTTGACACTTTTATCTATCACAGGCAATTTTAGCACAATTCTATATGAGTGCGCAAGGGAAACCAAAATTCATCAACTGTCCAACCTATCAAAGTAATTTATCCCGCAATGAGTGTATGTTTTAATCTTTTTTTTGGACGGAACCTTTTTCAATGGTAGATCTAATAGTGGTCTTCTTTTTATTGATCAGAAGGCAACATTACAAAATCGTTTAGGATCCCGAGCAGCAGGAAGGAAGAGCAGCTTGCGGATGCCAGGTATGTAGCAGGGCTTCGAGACATAATGTTCCATGATTTTTATACAGAGATCTTATGGAATGGATTGATTTAGATATTTTCCTGATCTCTATGTTACTACTGTAAACGTCAAGGGTCTTTTAGTTTTGTTGTTTTCGGAAACCTTTTTGATATTATTATGATCAAGTGTTTGTTGTGACATGGGATTTGGGCTTGCATAAGAGCTACAGGTGTAGGACTTTTAAGGGTCGTGTCCTTATTATCAACATAACGCTGGGATTTGATGATAAGGGACAGTTACCAAGGGTATAAATCTGGAAAAGTGCATGTCATACAAAACGTGGCATTCAATTCAAATCATGTGTTGCCACCTGAACCACCTGAAAGTGAGATATGGATTACAATGAATAATGGCAGCTTATCAATCTTTAACAAATTCACACTGAAACTTTGAAAGGATTACGACAAGTTAGTTGTTTTCTGTTTCAGCATGTTCAGGGTTTGTGGGGAGGTTCACAGACATCCTCAGGGAGGATACGAAGTATTGAGTGAGTATTTTTGTGTGTGATAATTACAAACTACATGTATTCATCGTGGTATATTTCAATGCATTGTGAAACATCACACTCACAATAGTCCAACTCTGTGATGGCGGCCTGTAAATAATTGAACATGGACCAGGCAATCTAGTGATTGTTATTATCAGCAAAGATCCATGCCCTCAGAGTATGATGACAACCTAGTCTGACCACCCAACTCATTAGTTGATTAGTGTTTGGATGTTGTTTTGTCGTTGTGTTTGTGTGTGTATGTACGAGTGTATTTAACTTAACTCATGAATCTTATACTTGTTTCTGTGCTTTTACAATGTAACCCAAATTTCCTTGGGAATCATAAAGTATTATCTTATTCATATCATTTCTGAACAAAGTGTCATTTCAAGGTTAGATCTCTGTCAAAACAATGTAATGGAAAAGCCAAACAAAAAGCATAGAAATAAAAGTAAATACTGCATTGCATTAATCTGCATTTCAAGAAAATTTAGCAATAATTCATGGAATGATATTGACCTCGGTGAGGATCTTTCTGCATTGTCGAACAAGTTATTCCCTATGTAATGTATGTGTTGAATGACCCTGACTATTGTTTTGACATTTGTTAAATATGGGGATAAATGTCATCTCTGAATGTTTGACATGAATTATTATAATTAGGGCAGTTCTTAGTCGGAATCACAACTGGGGTCTTTTCATTTGAATCAAATGTACAACATGTACAGTTTGGACATTTCTGTGATGTGAATGCTATTTATGTTTGTAGAATGTCCGGATGAATAAAAGAGACAGTCATCTGTGCAGCATGAATGCAAAGAAAGACCATAGAAGAGCAACAGTGAGTGATAAATATTGGTACTGGGACACACAAAGGCTGGTCTGGCTAATGTGACAAGACCAACCAATGCCAAGCTGGAGTGGAATCCTTCCAGGACATTCAAGAAATTCTTGTCTTGTGGTAAACACTTGAAAGGAATGATAAATTGGACTGATTGTCTTTAAATGTGGACCCCAACACCAAATGGAAAGTTCACAATTCTACTTACACAATGCAGCAGGGATAGAGTCCAACTGGTATCCCTTCATCCTGGTTCCTGTTCATCCATGGCAATATAGAAAGAAAAGGAGGATTGAGGGAAAGTTAGTTCTCTGAACTGGTGAACATAATCCATAGGTACTGTCAAGCGAACAGTTATCGCACTCTGTTATGGGTATTGATGAATAGGATGAAATTGCATACTGCATCAGGAACCATCATGTGAACACTGTTCAATTTGCGATATACATGTACTATAGGCATATGAATAAAAGAAAGTGATAATTTGATTGTTGCTTATGTTTCATTTGCCAGCTGTGTAAATGGGGATATTTCATGATTTTGCCTCAGTTTAATAGTCACACTTATCTTATGAAACCATGCATTGCTTGGGCATCTCAGGAATAAATAACACGTGTTTCCTTAGCTTTGAGAACGTCTGATGACACATTGATCTGTTATGTCAAAGGTCAAAGTCACAACCAGACAAAAAGTTTGTTTGTGGTCTAACTCTTCCTTTGGGCAGGGGTCGAAGTTGGAAAAAGGTCGTGCGTGACCTATATATACTACATTTTCCCCTAAAATGCCTTTTCTGCAGAAGTCTTAGTAACTCTTATACATACACTGGTTATATTATGTTCATATTATTGACAATGTTATGTTGAATTCTACCAAAGGACTGCATATTTGGTTTATGTGCTGGATAGTTCTTTGAAATGTTTTTGAAATATTTATCACTGATATTGTAGGTCAAATTCACACTCAAAAGTGATAACTCATGAAGGGTTGAAGTGTAAGACCAAGGCAATAGTGAAGGGGTCATTCATAAAGTATTTCTGCAATTATGACTAAAATGCCTATTTCTGGAGATATTTGTGAAGTATTAAGCACATAGTTGTTATATTATTTGAATACACATATATGAGCAGTGGTTACAACTCCAGTGTCAAATTAACTCTCAAGCTCTTTTAATAAAAGAATTCACAGTAACTGAGGAAGAGCTCACTGTAGTACCATAAAACTAGGGTGAGGCAAATTTCAATGAAGTTAGTATTTTGGATATAACAAGTACATGTACCGTTACAAATAGTCTTATTTTCATCTCACTAGGACCAAAGGCCAAAGTGAGCACATTGTCAATGAATTTTTCTTTTTCTCAGTACAAACTGGAAGTCTTGACATGAAATCTAAGGATATCATAATACGAGAACTGATGTTTGTTCATTAAATACCATTAACATCTGAAAAGAACAATATATGAAATTGAATAATTGTCTTCACCAAAAATGTTTTAGGAGGATATTTACGATTAACGCTTCCTGAGTAGTGAAATCACCAACATTTCCTTCTAAAGCTGGTGCTAAAAGATGTAAAGTCGAAGGAGAGCCAATTACATCTGCGATTTCCGTACCTGCACACACATCAAGTTATTTGCACACTTATTGAAAATAAGTTGTAAT
Source organism: Haliotis rufescens (assembly GCF_023055435.1). Taxonomy (NCBI): domain Eukaryota; kingdom Metazoa; phylum Mollusca; class Gastropoda; order Lepetellida; family Haliotidae; genus Haliotis; species Haliotis rufescens. Next base: position 8,215,754 of record NW_025963935.1, read on the forward strand.
ATAAAGATAGTTATACTTTTTACACTGTTAAAACGGGAGTGTGTGTAAGTGGTGTTCTTTATCTCACGTTGGCACCAGGGTTATGATCATTGGCCTTATTACCAAATGAAATATATATGATATATTATTATTGTATGATATATTTGTGTTTGATGACATTACCTTTTATATGTCTTCAACCGCGTGGAAAAAAATGAGTTTTGCTTTTATAAGACGTCGTGAGAAAATTCTCCCTTGGAAAGTATAAATGCTTCACATAAAATTTGCATTTGGAGACGAAGAATGTCAGAATTGAACTTAACCAACCCTCGTGGTGCCAGGGGACCATATATGGTCCCTCACTTTTCACACCCTCACTAGGCCACGGGACCTTATATGGTCCCCTGAAAATGTCCCTTTTCAACTGTGAATTGAGATGTCAAACACTGAGTGCGCAAAATCAAAATTATAACCATCATCACCCTCATCATCTCAGCTTTAACATCGTGTAACTCATATTGTATACAATGCTACGGATTGCGAAATTAGTAAATTAGTGAGATTAGTAAAGTGGTTACCGCTCTTCTCGACCTTTTTCTGCCATGTTGAATTTCATGCGAATGACGGCGATTTTGGTATTATGCACCCATGCCACATACACGTAACTATTATAATATCAGACAGACAATTTGAAAAAGAAATTGATCAGACGGGTCGGAAATATTTACTTTTCCCCACTGCAGTTATTGGCGTAAGACCACTAACATTTAGTCCGCAACGGAAGTGTTTTGTTCAGGTAGTACATATTTTTATCGACCGTGTGTCATGGCGATTTAGCACGGGGCTAGAGACGAAACAGCAGCGCAGATTGTCTTTCTGTTTATGATGCTGATTTACAAAAAATATTTAATTCTGATATTTGGAAATATAGCCATGATCGTTAATATAAAAGTGGTATAGTCTATATTTATGGGCAGGAGGTTCATGACCAAAACGTAATAATTGAATGACCAAGCCCAGAGTAATCGACAGGGCACGTTCGCATCATAGCTGTGCCGCGATATCTTGTCTACCAGTTGTCTTTCATGCTCGCCCGTTTCGACAAATAACTGCTGCCTTTTTCATATGAAATGACTAAGAGTCATGTGTTATTGCTCAAACATCCTGACAGCGAGAATGAGTTGTCCTAACCGTTTGGCATTTTGTCGCAGAAGGAGATTTAAAAAGTGTGGCCACGACATCTAACGTGAGTCGACGCCATATTGTAAACAAATCGTGTCAAGGTAGGTTTGACATGTGGCAGCTCGGTTCCCGTTGTTGTCGATGGTACAAGCGATACAAACATAATACAACTATTGAAAACATCAACATAACTTCTAAAACGATGACGGCAATACCTTGTTGCATTTGGGATATCCCCTTATGGATACGATGCGCTGTAAAGTCTAATGTACATGGTACATGCTGTGATTGTACAAGATAATTGAATTATTGAATTGGGGTGCAACTAGGCTGATATAGGCTTATAGTGTAAGCAACCCCAATTGTACGAGGGCCCGCAAGCTCGTAAAGTATAAGTTGGCAATTTGTTATTTTTCTACAAACAGCAATAATTAGTGGAAAGTGGGTATTGGGAATATGACTGCCATGGAACAGGTACCAAAAAACACTTTGACGGCGCTCGTGCGGGGACAAATAAATGGTGAAACAGGTCCCGCCTATGGCATAAACTGCACGTCATGTTAGCTGTATAAATGCATTTGTCCCTACGTGATGAAAACGCACAAAAGAAATGCCACGACTGTCACAGGAACAGAGAGAGAGCCATCAGTATGGCCGAAATGGGGGCAACACAGGTCCGCATAGCCAGAAGGTTTGGTTGTACACCATTGACAGTAGCCAGGCTGATTCAACAGTACAGGCAGACAGGGAGGACACAGGGCAGGCCTAGAACTGGACGACCCCGAGTGACAACACCACTGGAAGACGGTCAGATACGGTTCATTCAACGGCGACGGTGACGGCAGCAACAGCGTTGGTACATCCCATTAGCCAACGTACAGTACTACGACGACTTCGTGCTGCTGGAAACCGAGCGTATTGTCCTTTCCGAGGAATGGTACTGACTGTTCAACATCGACGCCTGAGACTGCGATGGGCGAGGCAGGTTCGACGCTGGCAAGTGAGAAATTGGCGTCAAGTGCTGTTTACTGATGAAAGCCGGTTTAACTTGTTTCGAAATGACGGCAGAGAACGAGTGTATCGACGCAGAGGGGAACGTTCGAGAGGTCCATCCATTCGGCGGGGGAGGTGTCATGGTGTTGGGCAGTATTTGTGGAGATCAGAAGACTGGTTTGGTGAGTATACAGGGAAACCTGAACGTTGTGCAGTACAGAGACCAAGTGTTGCAGCCAGTTGTGCTTCCGTTCTTACAAAACCAACAGCAGGGGACATTGTTTCAACACGACAATGCCAGGCCCCATACTGCAAGACTGACTCGGAACTTTCTAAACCAGCGTTGACGTTTTGCCCTGGCCTGCCAACTCACCCGATATGAATCCTATTGAACATCTGTGGGACCATCTTCACAGACAGATAAAAGCACGCCATCAGCCTCCCGTCAACAGACAAGAATTGCAGCAGGCCCCGAGAGACGAATGGCAACGGATTCCAGTCCACGTCATTAGAAGACTGACGTCATCGATGAGGCGGCGTATCACAGCATGCATTGAGGCAGCTGGACGTCATACACGCTATTGAAGGCAACTGTGTCGACAATGAACTTGTAGTGTGTCTGACCATTTTTTGGTGACATTTCAGACAACCTTGGAAAATGAAATTTCTTACTCCACCATTGTTTACCTTGAGCTTACATTACCTGTGATTGCACAATGTCATTCAAACTGTGGTTGATGAATCATTTGTTACCCCTCCCTAGATTATATGATAATTCACAACAGAACCTCTTCTTGTTATTTTTTTTATCGATCATGGAACTCGACCTATACTTCCTTTTGCCACCCACTTTATATACGTGTTTTAACAACACATTTTCGACTTTCATTCTAGGTGAGGTGAAATTTTGTTTAACGTCGCATCCAAGATTATTGCACTTATTTTGCGACGAGCATGCACGTGTGTGTGTGGCTGCTGGTACTAGTCCGGACTGATGCCTATTTACAGTGCTAGCCCACTGAGATACCATGCCGCAGTTTAACATGAATACCCAACTCAGACACAGTATACTGACTCCGAGCCGACCAGTCCTTGCTTAAGCCTCTTAATGCCTAGCGCCAGACAGGGTAGACTTTCATTCAAGAAACATATATGATGACAAATGAAACATGAACAAAATATAATCGATTATATTACTTTAAGTTGTTTTTACATGTTCATTCTTAATATGTGATGGTTATTTATCTTTTTATATTTTAAAGTGAGCCGACCTATCATTATACTGAAAATATTTGTGCGAGCGCGGTTTGCTTACGTCACAAACCATTTAGGCTACCACTAAAATCATGAAGTGCCCAGATTCCGATTTTCAAGTTAGACAATAAATATCATGTTCGACCTGTAGAGTTTAAATCAACAATGTACTGCATAAATGGTGATTGATGTTTTCTTCTAAAAAGATGTTTAGCTGTAAAAATACATTTTTGTTTTTTTTAAACCTACACGCATTTGCTTTTCTGCTACAATGGTAGTTTCGTCCTTGGCCTTGTCGTATTATTTAAAAAGATACGTGTCAAGATTGATGTAGTTGGACACACTTGAAAGACTTCTATAAACACTTAGGTATCAAACTTATTTCACATGAACGAACAGAAACAGGTTTTCATCCGTATAAGCTTTTGATAGAAAGAAATGCCAGTCAAATAAATGCTGAAAGAGAGTATATATGGAGCCGGGACACCCCCAGGGAGAAAACCAGCTCGGAGGACGTACCCTACAACATGCATGTATCTTGTAACTAAACATACATATACTGCAGTAGAAATATTTATGTGACGTAATGATGGGTGAATTTGTTAGAGACAAATGACACTGGACATCCTGATTACTTTTCCTTCTGAAACCATGGGTATCACAGATTCTGCAGCATCAGCAATTTAGCAACCTTGAGGCACACAGAAAGATGTAATCTCGAAAAATATGACTGACAATAATAACACTAATTACTCCAACGTATGGTACGCTTCTAGTTACAGTGGCGGTGCTTTCACCACTGCATGTAGTTGTTTCCATGATGTTTCATGGATATTTTGTCAGGTCATCAGAATTGTCAGAAAGCTCTGTCCTAATATGAAAATATCCAATCGTCAAAAACATTTTCTTTACATAGTACCACAGACAAGTTGTGTGTATATATGTGTACAAGAATGTGTCCACACCTATGTAGAGCTTCAGTCTGTTCTAACCGTCCTGTTTGTCTACACAGCCACGAGCGGAGAGGAAGAAACACGGAGGTCTGGGACCTCCCTAGGACCTGACACACGAGGTGGGTGTATATATGTGTACAAGAATGTGTCCACACCTATGTAGAGCTTCAGTCTGTTCTAACCGTCCTGTTTGTCTACACAGCCACGAGCGGAGAGGAAGAAACACGGAGGTCTGGGACCCCCCTAGGACCTGACACACGAGGTGGGTGTATATAGGTGTACAAGAATGTGTCAACACCTATGTAGAGCTTCAGTCTGTTCTAACCGTCCTGTTTGTCTACACAGCCACGAGCGGAGAGGAAGAAACACGGAGGTCTTGGACCCCCCTAGGACCTGACACACGAGGTGGGTGGAGACAATGTCACATGTAGCGTGGTCGGAAAACCACTCAACATAAACACAACTGTGCTAGAACTCGTGATGTAAATACCAAATCTGTAAAAACACACACCTGCGCTAGTCATTCCCTCTACGTTGTCAGTCATGTTGCAAGTGTTTTATATGTATTGGAGAAAACACGCTCACGAGGTTTTGGTAGACAGAGCATGCCCTGGGGAGAGGGAAAAACCAAGTGGGCGAAGCTCTGTCTACCAAAACAGACGGAAAGTGTTTTTCCATGCTTATAAACCGAAAAAAGAAACTTAAAACAACATTTATCAACATTTTTATGTTTCGAACATACTTTCCATGAACCTTAGGAAACGCGCGTAAAATATCTGTTGCTTGCGTACGGATCTTGAAAAGCACATTCTAAAAACCAGTGAGGCTTATTAACACCTCTGTTGCCTCGTGGTACACTCACTGGGCTACAGATATGAAAGTTGCAAGTTCGATGCTCAGGAATATAAAGAAAACATTTGTCATTTGATTTTACATTTCATTACATGTTACAATCTGAACGGAAGTTATATTAATAAAATACCCAAGACATTATATAAAATCCCTGGGATATTATATAAAATCCCAGGGACATTACAACGTCCCTGTTTATGAGATTTAACCCGACTGGAAAGTAAAACCTCACAATAGGTTTTAATGCCTACAGAAAGAAGTCTCTTACTTAATAGCGATCCCAATGAATAGGTTTATATCCTCACTGTAAGATGTAAACAATGTAGCTGTAAGATATATAGAATTCAACGAACTCCCGTGTAATACCAATTTTATGAGACGAGTGCCTTCAATAGCGTGTATTACCTCCAGCTGCCTCAATGCATGCTGTGATACGCCGCCTCATCGATGACGTCAGTCTTCTGATGACGTGGACTGGAATCCGTTGCCATTAGTCTCTCAGGGCCGATGGATCTTGCAACGAGATTCCACAAATTACGTCATCGGGTATTGTGACGTTATTGTAAACTTGGAGATGCAAGGCCCGTTCCACAAGGCGATCGTATTGTAGCGCAACGACAGTCGTTAGTCTAAGTTAAAGTATGTGAGTTGCGATAGTCTTAGCCCTACGATAATTTTGTGAATTCTAAAGGTGGACCGTTGTATGGTATTAAATTCATACGTTTCAACTTTTGACGTGTTCTAAGTATTATTCTGTAAAAATCAGTTGGACTATGCCATGGAGGCTTTCGCTCGTCAGATACCAGAACTATTCACTCGTTTCATAAAATTGGTTTTACACTGGAGCGAGTTTAGTATTTTTTTTATTACTGGCCATTTTTAACGTTTTTAGAATTATATTGTTGAGTGTGAATAGGCTGACACCTACACAATCCACGACATAATCAAATTGAGTTTAACACAGTAATACTTCAAACACGTCAAAAGGTGAAACGTATGAATTTATTACCATACAACGGTCCACCTTTAGAATTCAGGCGTCCGTTCCACAAAATTAGCGTAGCGTTAAGGTTATCTCAACTCACATACTTTAACTTAGACCAACGACTGCCTTGCGCCTCAAAGTTTAGAATACGTCACAATACCCGATGACGTAATTTGTGGAATGTTGTTGCAAGATCCATCGGCGAAACAATGCCATGTGACGTCAGCCTAGCAGCAAGGTTGCTGGGGTCATCGAGTGTGCATAAGCTCCTCTCAGTGATCTATCAACTCCACACGCAATGTCGTTGAATGAGCCAAGGAATGTTGAGAGCTTTCAATATTTGTTCGTGAAACGTGTTCCGAGAGTACATAAGCACGCGTTTTGGTATTACACAATGTGTAATACAGCTGTATGTTTATTAAACGGGTGATCTCTTCACGGGCAAGTCATAAAACGATGTCTGACATGTGTACAGAGTTCACTTTGTGTTACAGCGATGCTGACTCCCAGATGTAGTGCCACCAAGAAAGACTCTGACCTCAGTAAAGCCAGCAGGGAGGGGAAGCTGCGGGCTGTGGCGGGGATCCTGGCAGCAGGTTTGGCTGACGTCAACTGTAGAGCCGGGAACGGGAAGACGCCGGTGATATTGGCAGCATACGGGGGACACAGAGAAGTGGTGGAGCTCCTTATGAGTAAAGGAGCTAATGTGTCACTGGTGGACAGTGTTGGTAACAACCTACTCCACAACGCCTGTCTGGGAGGAGACATGAAGACGGTGGAGTTTGTGCTGGCACTGAACGTGGTGGACATCGACGCCAGGAACGGTTTGTGGCAGAGAGCGGTGGACCTGGCGAGATTCTGGAGATATCCGCTAGTGGTTGACCTGCTGATATCCCGCGGTGCTTAGTGACGTCGGTGTCGTGTATGTGTAGACGGTGGGGGAGGACGCTGACAGTGACGTGATGTGCCGTTCAAGTGACGGTACACTGTCGATGACGCCACAGCAATGTCGCCAAGGCCTTGCTTCAAAGTGACCAGCTGTTTTCTCTGCCATATCAGGGCGGCACACACGACATATCCATACGACACATCTGCTTTAGGATTGAAGTTGTATTTGCTGATGAAGACAGTGCCTCAGGTGAGCAAATTTCATAATGGTAAATTTGTTCCCGTGAGGCACTATCTTCTTCAGCTGATGAACGTCAACAAATACAACTTTAATCCTTATATTGACAGTTGGTGGCAGAGAGCGGTGGACCTGGCGAGATTCTGGAGACATCCTCTAATGGTGGACCTGCTGATGTCCCGCGGCACTTAGTGAGTGAGTGAGTGAGTATGGTTTTACGCCGCTTTTAGCAATATTCCAGCAATATCACGGCGGGGGACACCAGAAATGGGCTTCACACATTGTACCCATGTCGGGAATCGAACCCGGGTCTTTGGCGTGACGAGCGAACGCTTTAACCACCAGGCTACCCGACCGCCCCCGCGGCACTTAGTGACGTCGGTGTCGTGTTTGTGTAGACGGTGGGGGAGGACGCTGACAGTGACGTGATGTGCCGTTCAAGCCATCATGTTATATATTTCAAAATTAGTTGAGAATGTTTGTGTTTGAATAGGAATATAACTTGTAAATAGAGATGATGTGTGATAAAAATGTGAACACTGCATCTCGTGATATAACTAGTCCGTGTTTATTGTGTCTGAGGAGTTTGTAATTAATCGTGAAACATACAACAAACTGTTTCTTTACATCTCGCTGCACTCTGTGACCTCAGACCGAGCAGAGGTTCGTCCAGATGACGTGGCGGCAAACGTACAATGACAGTGACGTTACACTGTCGATGACGCCACAGCATTGTCGCCAAGGCCTTGCTTCAAAGTGACCAGCTGTTTTCTCTGCCATATCAGGGCGGCACACACGACATATCCATACGACACATGTGCTTTAGGATTGAAGTTGTATTTGTTGACGTTCATCAGCTGATGAAGACAGTGCCTCAGGTGAGCAAATTCCATAATGGTAAATTTGTTCCCGTGAGGCACTATCTTCTTCAGCTGATGAACGTCAACAAATACAACTCCAATCCTTATATTGACAGATACAGATACATAAATGATAAGTGCCTAAGGTGAGCAAATTCCATAATGTAAATTTGTTCCCGTGAGGCATTATCTTCATCAGCTGATGAACGTCAACAAATACAACTTCAATCCTTATATTGACAGATACATAAATCATAACAAAACTATCCATTAAACATCAAACTAAGGTCGTGACCTCATCCGTCCGAAGCATTCAATTTCGAGTGACATTCCTTGCTTTGACATTGCCTTAGCTGCCATATTCTGCCGTTTGTAATTCACTTGAAATGACACCCAGACAAAAGTTAGCATTGGAAAGAAATCCAGAGCCGGCTGATGCTGAAAATGGTTTGATATTAACGTTCTGTGAACCTTTGGTGTGTGTTTGAGTCCTACCACGGATGCTGATGACGGGGATTACCGCATGAGGCGGCGCGGTTGGATTTTTCGAAGCATTACACGACAGTGTGGAGCTCATTGATTTTATTGGTAAATCGAGCATTCTCTGTTATAGCTTCGAATTGACGCTTCATTTCGGTGACCCGACATATACATTATCTGTCTGGCCTCAAAGCCTGCATCATTCATAGCCTGAATCGATGTCGTCAGTTGTCCCTAATAATGTTTCGGAGTACCTTTAGAATACAGTACCACAACTTCTCGTGAGGACGGTCTCTGCCGTAGGTCACATGTCTCAAAGACAAGCAACCAGTGATTGTAGGAATCAGTCGGACGCAAACTCGCGACCTTCGGATTGTTAGCCCGACAGCTAACCGACTGAGCTACGTCCACTGTGCGAAACTAAGTGCAAATTTACCTAGTCATGCCTACGACTTTACGGAACTGAACGAAAAGGGTCGAATAGGTGACGAACACTTTCGAAGGTTACGGGTAGGAATGGGATCTTGAAACTTTAGTCTACGGACACTTACGAATGATCCCGATGCTATTTGGCACACTCGTCCCATTCCGTCTACAAGATACGAGTGGTGAGAAATGATCTGATATGCCGCGAACTGAAAACGGCTCCAGGCGTCAGACGTCAGACGTCGAACTCGCGGGTACGCATGAATGACATGGTATTTAATAACTCGGCCGGTGATTTTTGTAACAGAAAAGTGTGGTAGGGAACACTGTAAGGATGATGTGGATAATAGTAAGGAATGAGGGAGGCATGTGCATGGCTAGTGACGACACAACGTTGAGTTCGCTTTTGAATCAGTACTGAAAAAATGTAGCCGGTGAAAGTGGCTTGTGTGAATATTCCAGGACAGTTTCCAGTAGCCAAAGTATTCGACACAAAACCATTTCATCCTTTTTACTCGACGTTTTTGTGTGAAGGATATTAGGAGCCACTATAGAATCTATAATAGCCTCTAAACGGGTACCTCACCCTAATGATCGTAAAGGGATGATTGATCGTAAAGGGGATCCAAAGGCTAAGGATAGAGTTCTGGGTAACCTACCCTAACACTAGTGATATTTCAGCACCAATAAAATATCCCTAAAAAACTGTATTCTTGTGCATAATAACGAAACTTAATGAACAGAAAAGTAATATATGTATTTTAGTTCCCATTTTAGCCACTTGAATTACGAGAAAAACGAAATGAAAAATTTATTTAAAAAAGTGCTTTCGTAAACTAGCACTTGCTATAAAATGCGCCGCCGCAGGCTATATTTAGTAAACAAATTTTCAAAACTCTCCACACCGCTTGGCGTATTCAATGACATTTCGGGTAGAGATGATAGATCACTGGGAGGAGCTTATGCACACTCGATGACCCGTGACGTCACAGGGCATTGTTTCGCCGGTGTGACTGGCAACAAAATACTACAAATTACGTCATCGGGTATTGTCACGTGTTTGAAAGTTTGTGGTACTGTATTCTAAAGGTAGGCCAATCGTTGCTTACATATAGTCAGAAAGAAATGTGAACAACCGAACACTATGGTTACACTATAAATGGCTAGATAATATTTGCCATTAAACTATATAATCACGTGACTAACCACGGGTCCGGGTAGTCCTGTGGTTACCCGGGTCCTACTCAGTACCGACCCGACCCGAGTTACCCGTCCCAGCCCACCAAGAGTGCCCCTTTAACATGTTCACTGTTTTGTAAACATTTGGGTTGATATCTGTAATTTGTGATGTAGGTTCAGTCCTGAAACAAAACTGACTTTTAAATCACACATCACATGCCACATAAAAAGTTTAATCCAAAAGGAAGCATAGATTTCTGCATTTATTATTTTCCCATTCTGTTTGAACAAAACAATGTGGCCTCTTTCAAACTAATGTGACCAGATAATGCGAAAATAAATGATAGTTCGCAAAAGTATATTCTTCAGATCACATTTTCATTGAAAAATGAGTTTGTGCAAGTGGAATAGGACAATTGTATGTTAATAGTAAAGTTGATTGTAGCCGCCTAAGATCGATTGTAACTAAGATTGTTCTGTGCAAGGAGGCCCTGGTATGCAGGCTCTCATGAAGATTCGGGGCGGTCGGGTAGCCTAGTGGTTAAAGCGTTCGCTCGTTACGCCGAAGACCCGGGTTCGAATCCCAAACATAGGTACAATTTGTAAATTTTGAGAGGGAATTTAAGTGTCTAGTAAGTTGTTTCCCACAGATGTAGAGCCCAGGGCTATACAGATAGACGCAGTGACCGAGCGATCGCATTCAAAAGTAGGAGAGATATGACAATCGTTATAAGGAGAAAAGGTGCAGATAATCGACGTGAGGATTGTGAGAATATGCGAGAAATACCAAACCTAACCTTTTTAATCAGAAATAAACGACTCGTGGCATTTGTTTATCGTACAATAAAACACTGCAGGGCGAATAATTAAACCACTCGGGGCTGCGCGACCACGACTCGTTTATTTATAAGTACATTTGAAACTGTATCTTTAGTATGAAAACGACTCCGCGTTATTTTAATATTGGTTATATAGTGCAATATTCTTGTGTGTATGTTGTTAAACACCACACGCAGCAATACTACAGTTGCATGACATCAGCCTGTCATCGAGTCTGGACCAGTGAGTCTAGTGATTGCTATTATGAGCAACCATACCGTTGGGGTACGATGACAAGCAATGAAGCACGGTACCAATCCTGAGAACCCGATCCATAGGTTGCTAGGCTTTTCTAACCCATGATCACCGCGGGACACTGTACTCGTGAGTGAGTGAGTGTGTTGGGTTTAACGCCGCTTTTAACAGTATTCCAGTTATATCACGGCGTGTCAGCTTTATGTGGGAGGAAAGCCCGAAGTGATGCAGGTCTCAGACGTTTACCACTTCGGTGAAACCCACGAGCACGGGTATGGTGCAGACAAACCTAGAAACATAATTGGGGCGAACCAATTCGAACCTACAATCATAGGTTTCTGGCGTGCCAAAGGGACGCCACTCTGCACAGCGAATCGCGGCGCCTTAGACGACTGGGCCACCCGTGCTGCTTCCCTGTTATGGCTGTATCCCATGTACATACAGCATATCCACCATTGAATAGTTATTGAAAAGGTGACTATGCTTGTCGTAAGAGGCGACTAACGGGATCGGGTGGTCAGGCTCGGTGAGTTGGTTGATACATGTCATCGATCCCAATTGCACGGATCGATGCTCATGGTATCAATCACTGGATTGTCTGGTCCAGACTCGATTAATTACAGACCGCCGTCATATAGCTGGAATATTGCTGAGTGCGGCGTTATAAACAACAAACAAACAAACAAACAACATCACACGGACTGTGCGTTAAAATAGGAAAATAAGTGACTATACGTCCCATTCATAAACGGTCCGATGGGCAGCTCTGTTTTGTACTTTGCTGACCCATGGTTATATCTATACTTCATAAACTTATTATCAAGAAACCAATGTGACAGCCTGAAACTATTTCGAGCAAGTACAAGACACCGATAACAGTTCTTACATTGGTGGCGAATCCTTCGCACTGTAAGGACATTGCAATTTTTGTTGAGTTTCCAACGTTGAGGATAACATGTTTATTGCATTTTTAGTTTATCAGTTTACAACATTTTTTTCATTTTTTATATTTTTTATTTTATAATTAATTATTTTTGTTGCATTTTACTTAAGTTGCGCATACATATTAGACTTGCCACTACATTTTCTAAGATAGTAAATGACAGCTTGACCAAAACTTATTAAACATGTTAACATTCGAATTCAAAGTTGCTGCATATTTAGTTAAGTTGTAATAGTCGGAAAACTCCTGTTGGATGTCTTTGAAATCTGGCTTTTTATGTTGTATTCTTATATTAAATATGTAATATTTTAATATAATTATCATTATGTTTAGAGAAAAATTGTTTCTTTGGGTGTAACCCAGGAAAACTATTTCCTCAGATATATTTGTATTTATCTGAGCGTCCGAAGAAAGCCAGACTTTCAATTCGTTCCAAAGAGGGCGAACACAGGAGCATCCCCAAAATAAGTGAAACACAGACTCTTTCTCTTTAGAACAGTTACTGCACAAATCACTATCTAACGTATCCCATCTTATAAAGACGTGGGGCGGTCGGGTAGCCTAGTGGTTAAAGCGTTTGCTCGTCACGCCGAAGACCCGGGATATTGCTGGAATATTGCTAAAAGCGGCGTAAAACCATACTCACTCACTATAAAGACGTGAATTTGTGGGTAAAGTGTGATGTAAGACTTGATACTGAAACCATTGGAATTAGGTGGCATTGGTGCATTTGAAAGGCACTAGGTTATAGCTAGCACGTTGTCCATCACCTATGTCATGACCAAATATGTGTTCTCATTTCGCGAAATGTTGATTTCCATCCTTATGGTTTGTTATCAATTTCTGATAGAGATGTTGGGATCCTTTTTGAATTTTTAACAGGTGAGATAATTTAAACGGTATCAATGGACGGGCAATTTTGTTCCTATTCACAATATTATGTTCCCGACAGTGTTTCTTAATTGATTCTCTGATGCTTAAATAATCTAAGTTAACATCTAAGTTAACATCAGTAGAATATATCCTACAAAAATCTCTGTGTGTATAAAATTGCCCTTGGTCATCGATGAAATCATTAACAAATTTTATTCCCTTGTCGTTCAATTTTCTCATGAAAATAGTATTGTGCCCCACCTGGATGGTATCGTTTACCCAAACTGATTGAGACGTAATGTCTTTGTTCAGTGAAACATTTTTGTTCAGTCCCTCTACGAACATCCACCAACACTGTACAAGATCTCTATAGAACGGGTTGTTTATACAGGAAAGGATATGTGTCTTATCACTAAACACAACGTATATGAAATAATGAGTAAAGATGATAAGTGGGTTATTTAGAAAGAAAAGGTCCCGCCATTTTGACTTCGAGGCAAAGGCGCGTCTTATCATGGTTAGTTTCTGAGAATAAATCATCTCTTTTTTAGGACATTTTATGCCACCATCTTCTTTATCACATATATTTGAGATCTTTTTTTCTGGTCTGGTTTGTTACCCCATATGAAACTAAAACATTTTTTTTGGAACCTATCAATAACGGTATCTGGCGGATTCGGAAGTACTGAGAATAGATGATTGAGTTTCGGTAGTATCAGTGATTTGAGAATTGTATTTTTACCAATTGGGCTTAAACTACGTCCTGACCATATTGCCATTAATGTTTCGCGTTTTCTAAGCTTACTTTCATAATTCATTTCAATCATTTCTTCCAAATCCAGAGAAAATTTGATACCAAGCAATTTAAAAGATTCCTGTTTCCAGTCTAAGTGCCATTCTTGACATAGTTTCATTTTTGATCTTTTCTTTGAACCTATCCATATGAGTTTGGTCTGATCTGTGTTCACTTTTAAACCAAAAAAGCGAGCATAGAAATTTAGAGTTTGAAGTACTGCATAGAGGCATTTTTCAGATCCATCAAGTGTACAAGTGGTATCACCTGCATATTGGGAAAGAAGGTATTCAACGTTACCTTATTTAATACCTTTTATGTCATTGTTATTTCGGATAAGTATAGCCAAAATTTCTACACATAATAAAAATAGATAGGGGGATAGTGGATCACCCTGACGACACCCCCGTGTAACCTTAAAAAAATTGGGGGCTGTCGGGTAGCCTAGACAGAAGAGAAATAGGTCGCCAATGTTTTATGAATTGTTTTGGTTTGTTTTCTTTTGGAATACATGTTATGATGCCTCGTCTTTGAGATATTGAAAGTTGACCGTTTTTATATGCATAGTTGAGAGATTCAACCAAATATTTTCCGACATCAAACCAAAAGAACTTAACAAATTCAGCTGTTAATCCGTCAGACCCAAGACTTTTACTATTTTTTAGATGTTTAACAGCGTTTAATAGTTCATCATAAGTAAGTTCCCCCTCTAGATTTTGAGACTCCTCCTTTGATAATTTTGGAACATTGAAGTTTTCGAGTAATGTATTTAGATCTATGTTAGAAACGTCATGCTTTGAAAATAACTTTTTGTAGAAAGTATTTACTTTTTCAATAATTTCATCCTGTTCATAAAGAATATCACCCTGATTATCTTCCAATCGAGTTATTGTTATATTCAAGTAATTTCTTGATTCTAAACTTAAGAAGTATTTAGTTGGTTTCTCTCCATGTTCTAACCAATCTGCTTTTGACCTTACTATACTTCCTTGAGTCTTTGGTTTAACAATCTCTTCCAATTCTTTTTCAAGTTTATCTATATCAGTAAGAATTTTACTTTTCCTATCTTCCATATCCGTTGTATCTAAGTCTTTATTTGCCGTTTCTAATCCTTTTTGAACTTCTTTTTCATGTTTTTTTAGTTTTCTTTTTTCCTTCGAGGAGTATTCAATTGTTTTGCCTCTCAAACCTAATATCATCATTTCAAATAGAAGTTGATCATTTCTAGTATAGGTATCAGTTTAGTTTGATTCTTTACATTCATATTGATTTATTGTTTCCTTTATTGTTGCTTTTATTAGCTGTACATACTCCTGGTCTTTTAACAGAGAGTTATTAAATTTCCAGAAACCTTTTCCTCGCTTCAATTCAGATAATTTAGAGAAAGTAAGAGAAATCAAAGAGTTGTCAGATTTATAGCTTGGTGCGATTTCAGTTTTAGTTATGGAGGGAATTATGTTATGTGAAACAAGGAAATAGTGTAGCCTTGATTGTTTTAGTGGTGTTGGCTGTCTCCAGGTAAAACGCTTTATTAATGGGTTTTGTTCTCTCCACGGATCAACTAGATCTAATTCATCTTTTAAGTTTAATAGTTCTTGCCTTGCATTTGGGTTATTGATTTTTTAATAATTATAAGCATCGAGGGTATAGTTTTGTATTATATTCCAGTCTCCGCAAATAACAATATGATCACTTTTTAGTGTTTTAACGGTGGACGAGATTTCTTCCATAAATGTTGGACTATCAGTATTAGGTCCATACACAGTGATTATTGCTAACCGATATTCTTCAATCTTTATTTCTATTGTCAGTTTGTTTCCAGTGTGGTCTCTTATTTCATTCTCAATTTGAAAATCAAGATTTTTGGACCCGAAAATGGCCACGCCCCTTGCGTTGCCTTTAGAAGAACTAAAATAACAATTGTTACAGCCCCATTCTTCGCGGATACCTTGCTCCATATCTTCAGTAAAATGTACATCTTGTAAACAATATAGTTGTGCTCGTTTTCGCTTAAGACAAGTAAATAGTTCTTTCCGTTTAGTCTTATCATTTATGCCTCTACAATTTTGTGAAATTATCTTAACTGTTTCAACCATTTTGTTGGTCAATTATGGGATACGTTGACATTGATTGATGGATGGGTGTTTTGGGTATGCAGATTTGACTGCATTTAAATGTAGTTTCATGCAACAAATATATAAATGATTAAAACAAATCTTCCTCATCACATACATATACAGCAATGCAATAAACATGGTTTATCTCTGTGGAATAATCGATTTGTTCGATAAACCCTGTTCAGTTATTGAATTTGAAGTGTAGAGCGATTTATTATTCTCTGTGTGTGTGTGTGTGTGTGTGTGTGTGTGCGTGCGTGCGTGTGTGTATGTGTTGTGTATGTGTCTCGGAGTGTGTGTGTGTGTTTGTGTATGTGTCTCGGAGTGTGTGTATGTACAATATATATTCAGAACAGAAATGTGTCTGAGTGCTACATGGCTACATAGCTTATATGTCATGAGCAGATAAAAACTACCGGCCAAATGAAACTATACACCCATGTGTGATGGTGGCTTGAAACGAAATACACAAGAAGTGTGCGTGTGTGTGTGTCTATGTATGCTAATATGTATGTGAGTGTGTGTATGTGTGAGTCTGTGTCTTAGTGCGTCTTAGTTTGTATGTCTAAATATATCTTGCCTGTAGTTGCCCTGTAGTGTGGTGTGTGTGGTGTGTGATGCGAGGCGTAGCGTGGCGTGGCGTGGCGTGGCGTGGCGTGTGGCGTGGCGTGGCGTGGCGTGGCGTGGCGTGGCGTGGCGTGGCGTGTTGCGTTGCTTGGCGTGTGTGTGTAGTCTTTATGGTCTGTGTGTCGGTCGTGATAACCTTCATTTGTCATTGACTCTTTGAACATTTCACTGGACACATTCAGTTTAATGGAATTCAGTGATCACATCTGGTGTTTTCCAAATGGGTTGACATCTCCTGCCCTGTCTGTCATTTTAGCAGCATCTACTGGAGGCAACTGTTGACCTCTATGCCAAATGTTGACATTATCTGATGTTCCAATCAATAATTAAAGTCATTTTCTCAATATCATCAAAATGTCGTCCTGCGTTTCAATCAGGATGAATATACAGCTGCCACATGGGTATTCTTCAGAGCCTTGCAATTGGTTATTCTAATGACTATTTTCTTGTTCAAAGGTGTTATTACTTATTCAAAATGCACAAGGGACATTATTGTCGTCGTAAATAGCCGCATATATATGACTTGAATCTTATTTAGTTATTTTTGATTGTATTGATTTTTCCATCACAAGGGATAAGTACTTCAAAGTATCATCCATTAAGGATCTTTCTAATCAGATAAGTCCTCATTTTATACTTGCTTTTTAAAAGAAATTGAATTGATTGATAAATTTTGATGACTGTGTATTGTAAAAAAATAAATAATTTTTACTATTGATAGTATGAATAATTAACTGAGATTGTAAGTGGCTATATCCTCGAAGGGGGTTAAAGTAGTGTAAAATTATTGTCCCCCTGAGAGGATATGTAAGACCACTTTATTCAAAGTAATTTATCTATCACTGTTTTTAAACGCAGAATATTTGTATATCTTAATTTTCGGCTAATCTTGTCAACATTCGCCAATGACTAAAGGAATGGTGTAAATCCTGCTGGGGAACCATGTAGGTAGCAAAGGTACCCCGTGGTCCCTAGTATGGTGGCCTAACTTTAGTTGTTTGGTGATTAATAGCCTATTTTTATAATGTGTCGTTTGTCGTAATCCAATCATTTTATTGATCTAAAACTTATTATAATCTGTGATATATTGCTAGTTGTTGTACTGTTCTTTGACGAGAGTTTTTATATATGCTATACCTTGTTCAAGTTGCGATATGGCTGAAATATTGCCGATGTGACTTTAAAAATTAACTCACTCACTATTTAGTTATTTACTGATAATATGTCAAAATGCACACAAGGCAAGTGAGTTATGGGCACCCTGTATCCCTAAAGACAACAGCCCTCAAGGAGTCTGATGTACGGCCTATTATGTTGCGGCCATAAAATGTGGGATGACTCCATGCCCTACTGCAATTACAAGAAGCAGCTTGTCACTGAATTAAATTAATTACCTTGAGTTGCTCACTCATCCACTCACTCACTCACTGAATCATTTTTGCCACCCACATTGTAACTCACGTGAAACACTCCCTCAAGTACTTACTTACTCACACAATCACTTACCTACACAAAGACTTACTTAAAACACTAATCCACTCACTCAAGAACTCATTCACTCAAGCACTCAAGCACTTAATCACACAAACACTTACTTAAAACACTCATCCACTCACTCAAGCACTTATTCAAGCACTTAGTCACACACACACTTGCCTACACAAAGACTTACTTGAAACACTCCTCCACACACTCACTCAAACCCTCACTCACTCACTCACTCAAGCGCTTACTCGCACAAACACTTACTTAAAACACTCATCCAGTCACTAACTCAAACACTCACTCAAGCGTTTACTTAAAAACCTCTCTCAAGCACTTACTCACACAAACACTTACAACAACACTTACTTAAACACACAATCTCATGCACTTACTTACTCACACTATCACTTACCTACACTTACTTAAAACACTCATCCACTTACTCAAACACTCACTAAAGTACTTACTTACACAAACACTTACTTAAAACACTCATCCACTCAAACACTCACTCACTCAAACACTCACTCACTCAAACACACTCTCAAGCACTAAATTACTAACACAAACACTTACCTACACAAACACTTACTTAAAATACTCATCCACGCACTCAAGCACTCACTCACTCAAGCACTAAATCACACAAACAATTACTTGAAACACTCATCCACTCACTCAAGCACTCACTCACTCACTCAAGCACTTAATCATACAAACACTTGCCTACACAAAGACTTACTTAAAACACTTATCCATGCACTCACTCAAACACACACTCACTCACTCAAGCGCTTACTCACACAAACACTTACTTGAAATACTCATCCACGTACTCACTCACTCACTCACTCAAGCACGTACTCACACAAACACTTACTTGAACACACACTCTCAAGCACTTACTACTCTTAAAACACTCATCAACTTACTCAAACACTCACTCATGTACTTACTTACTCACACAATCACTTACCTACACAAACACTTACTTAAAGCACTCTCTTAAGCTCTTACTAACACAAACACTTACTTAAAACACTCATCCAGTCACTCACACAAACACTCACTCAAGCATTTACTTAAAAACCTCTCTCAAGCACTTTCTTACTCACACAATCACTTACTTAAACACACACTCTCAAGCACAAACACTTACTTACACAAACACTTAAAGCACTCATCCACACACTCACTCACTCACACACTCACTCAAGCACGTACTCACACAAACACTTACTTAAAACACGCATCCACACACTCACTAAAACACTCACTCACTCAAGCGCTTACTCACACAGACACTTACTTACACAAACACTTACTTAAAGCACTCATCCACGCACTCACGCACTCACTCAAACACTCACTCAAGCACATACTCACACAAACACCTACTTAAAACACTCATCCCCGCACTCACTCAAACACTCACTCAAGCACGTACTCACACAAACACTTACTTACACAAACACCTACTTAAAGCACTCTCTCAAGCACTTGCTTACTAACACAAACACTTACTTACAACACTCATCCAGTCATTCACACAAACACTTACTCAAGCATTTACTTAAAAACCTCTCTCAAGCACTTACTTACTCACACAAACACCTACTTAAGCACACACTCAAGCAATTACTTACTAACACAATCACTTACCTACACAAAGACCTACTTAAAACACGCATCCACTCACTCACTCACTCACACACTCAAGCACTTACTTACTCACACAATCACTTACCTACACAAAGACCTTCTTAAAACACTCATCCACTCACTCACTCACTCACTCACTCACTCAAACACACACTCACTCAAGCACGTACTCACACAAACACTTACTTAAACACACACACTCAAGCACTTACTTACTCACACAATCACTTACCTACACAAAGACCTTCTTAAAACACGCATCCACTCACTCACTCGCTCACTCACTCAAGTACTTACTTACTCACACAATCACTTACCTACACAAAGACCTTCTTAAAACACTCATCCACTTACTCACTCACTCACTCACTCACTCAAACACTCACTCAAGTACTTACTTACTCACACAATCACTTACCTACACAAAGACCTTCTTAAAACACTCATCCACTTACTCACTCACTCACTCACTCACTCAAACACTCACTCAAGTACTTACTTACTCACACAATCACTTACCTACACAAAGACCTTCTTAAAACACTCATCCACTTACTCACTCACTCACTCACTCACTCAAACACTCACTCAAGTACTTACTTACTCACACAATCACTTACCTACACAAAGACCTTCTTAAAACACGCATCCACTCACTCACTCACTCACTCACTCACTCAAGTACTTACTTACTCACACAATCACTTACCTACACAAAGACCTTCTTAAAACACGCATCCACTCACTCACTCACTCACTCACTCACTCAAGTACTTACTTACTCACACAATCACTTACCTACACAAAGACCTTCTTAAAACACGCATCCACTCACTCACTCACTCACTCAAACACTTACCTACACAAAGACCTTCTTAAAACACGCATCCACTCACTCACTCACTCACTCACTCACTCAAGTACTTACTTACTCACACAATCACTTACCTACACAAAGACCTTCTTAAAACACGCATCCACTCACTCACTCACTCACTCACTCACTCAAGTACTTACTTACTCACACAATCACTTACCTACACAAAGACCTTCTTAAAACACTCATCCACTCACTCACTCACTCACTCACTCACTCACTCACTCACTCAAGTACTTACTTACTCACA